>NW_025062655.1:0-17956 GCF_018153295.1 Drosophila grimshawi | reverse complement strand
CTGACAATTATTGGCGAAGATACATCCGTTTGAATTTGGAAACAGAAACTTAAAACGTCAATTTCTCGAAATGACTTCGAGACTACATATTTTCAGCTTTTGATGCAGAATCAAAATATATAAAAAGGGCTTCATAATGTTGAAAGAAATTCTAACTTCTGACAATTATTGGCGAAGATACATCCGTTTGAATTTGGAAACAGAAACTTAAAACGTCAATTTCTCGAAATGACTTCAAGACTACATATTTTCAGCTTTTGATGCAGAGTCAAAATATATGAAAAGGGCTTCATAATATTGAAAAGAAATTCTAACTTCTGACAATTATTGGCGAAGATACATCCGTTTGAATTTGGAAACAGAAACTTAAAACGTCAATTTCTCGAAATGACTTCGAGACTACATATTTTCAGCTTTTGAGGCAGAGTCAAAATATATAAAAAGGGCTTCATAATGTTGAAAGAAATTCTGACTTCTGACAATTATTGGCGAAGATACATCCGTTTGAATTTGAAAACCGAAACTTAAAACGCCAATATCTCGAAATGACTTCGAGACTATATATTTTCAGCTTTTGATGCAGAATCAAAATATATAAAAAGGGGTTTATAATGTTGCAAGAAATTCAAACTTCTGACAATTATTGGCGAAGATACATCCGTTTGAATTTGGAAACAGAAACTTAAAACGTCAATTTCTCGAAATGACTTCGAGACTACATATTTTCAGCTTTTGATGCAGAATCAAAATATGTAAAAAGGGCTTCATAATGTTGAAAGAAATTCTATCTTCTGACAATTATTGGCGAAGATACATCCGTTTGAATTTGGAAACAGAAACTTAAAACGTCGATTTCTCGAAATGACTTCGAGACTACATATTTTCAGCTTTTGATGCATAGTCAAAATATATAAAAAGGGCTTCATAATGTTGAAAGAAATTCTAACTTCTGACAATTATTGGCGAAGATACATCCGTTTGAGTTTGGAAACAGAAACTTAAAACGTCAATTTCTCGAAATGACTTCGAGACTACATATTTTCAGCTTTTGATGCACGGTCAAAATATATAAAAAGGGCTTCATAATGTTGAAAGAAATTCTAACTTCTGACAATTATTGGCGAAGATACATCCGTTTGAATTTGGAAACAGAAACTTAAAACGTCAATTTCTCGAAATGACTTCGAGACTACATATTTTCAGCTTTTGATGCAGAATCAAAATATATAAAAAGGGCTTCATAATGTTGAAAGAAATTCTAACTTCTGACAATTATTGGCGAAGATACATCCGTTTGAATTTGGAAACAGAAACTTAAAACGTCAATTTCTCGAAATGACTTCGAGACTACATGTTTTCAGCTTTTGATGCAGAATCAAAATATATAAAAAGGGCTTCATAATGTTGAAAGAAATTCTAACTTCTGACAATTATTGGCGAAGATACATCCGTTTGAATTTAGAAACAGAAACTTAAAACGTCGATTTCTCGAAATGACTTCAAGACTACATATTTTCAGCTTTTGATGCAGAATCAAAATATATAAAAAGGGCTTCATAATGTTGAAAGAAATTCTAACTGCTGACAATTACTGGCGAAGATACATCCGTTTGAATTTGGAAACCGAAACTTAAAACGTCAATTTCTCGAAATGACTTCGCGACTACATATTTTCAGCTTGTGATGCAGAGTCAAAATATATAAAAAGGGCTTCATAATGTTGAAAGAAATTCTAACTTCTGACAATTGTTGGCGAAGATACATCCGTTTGAATTTGGAAACAGAAACTTAAAACGTCAATTTCGCGAAATGACTTCGAGACTACATATTTTCAGCTTTTGATGCAGAATCAAAATATATAAAAACGGCTTCATAATGGTGAAAGAAATTCTAACTTCTGACAATTATTGGCGAAGATACATCCATTTGAATTTGGAAACAGACTCTTAATACGTCAATTTCTCGAAATGACTTCGAGACTACATATTTTCAGCTTTTGATGCAGAATCAAAATATATAAAAGGGCTTCATAATGTTGAAAGAAATTCTAACTTCTGACAATTATTGGCGAAGATACATCCGTTTGAATTTGGAAACAGAAACTTAAAACGTCGATTTCTCGAAATGACTTCGAGACTACATATTTTCAGCTTTTGATGCAGAATCAAAGTATATAAAAAGGGCTTCATAATGTTGAAAGAAATTCTAACTTCTGACAATTATTGACGAAGATACATCCGTTTGAATTTGGAAACAGAAACTTAAAACGTCAATTTCTCGAAATGACTTCGAGACTACATATTTTCAGCTTTTGATGCAGAATCAAAATATATAAAAAGGGCTTCATAATGTTGAAAGAAATTCTAACTTCTGACAATTATTGGCGAAGATACATCCGTTTGAATTTGGAAACCGAAACATAAAACGTCAATTTCTCGAAATGACTTCGCGACTACATATTTTCAGCTTTTGATGCAGAGTCAAAATATATGAAAAGGGCTTCATAATGTTGAAAGAAATTCTAACTTCTGACAATTATTGGCGAAGATACATCCGTTTGAATTTGGAAACAGAAACTTCAAACGTCAATTTCTCGAAATGACTTCGAGACTACATATTTTCAGCTTTTGATGCAGAGTCAAAATATATAAAAAGGGCTTCATAATGTTGAAAGAAATTCTAACTTCTGACAATTATTGGCGAAGATACATCCGTTTGCATTTGAAAACCGAAACTTAAAACGCCTATATCTCGAAATGACTTCGAGACTACATATTTTCCGCTTTTGATGCAGAATCAATATATATAAAAAGGGGTTTATAATGTTGAAAGAAATTCTAACTTCTGACAATTACTGGCGAAGATACATCCATTTTAATTTGGAAACAGAAACTTAATACGTCAATTTCTCGAAATGACTTCGAGACTACATATTTTCAGCTTTTGATGCAGAGTCAAAATATATAAAAAGGGCTTCATAATGTTGAAAGAAATTCTAACTTCTGGCAATTATTGGCGAAGATACATCCGTTTGAATTTAGAAACAGAAACTTAAAACGTCGATTTCTCGAAATGACTTCAAGACTACATATTTTCAGCTTTTGATGCAGAATCAAAATATATAAAAGGGGCTTCATAATGTTGAAAGAAATTCTAAATGCTGACAATTATTGGCGAAGATACATCCGTTTGAATTTGGAAACCGAGACTTAAAACGTCAATTTCTCGAAATGACTTCGAGACTACATATTTTCAGCTTTTGATGCAGAGTCAAAATATATAAAAAGAGCTTCATAATGTTGAAAGAAATTCTAACTTCTGACAATTATTGGCGAAGATACATCCGTTTGAGTTTGGAAACAGAAACTTAAAACGTCAATTTCTCGAAATGACTTCGAGACTACATATTTTCAGCTTTTGATGCAGAGTCAAAATATATAAAAAGGGCTTCATAATGTTGAAAGAAATTCTAACTTCTGACAATTGTTGGCGAAGATACATCCGTTTGAATTTGGAAACAGAAACTTCAAACGTCGATTTCTCGAAATGACTTCGCGACTACATATTTTCAGCTTTTGATGCAGAGTCAAAATATATGAAAAGGGCTTCATAATGTTGAAAGAAATTCTAACTTCTGACAATTATTGGCGAAGATACATCCATTTGAATTTGGAAACAGAAACTTAAAACGTCAATTTCTCGAAATGACTTCGCGACTACATATTTTCAGCTTTTGATGCAGAATCAAAATATATTTAAAGGGCTTCATAACGTTTAAAGAAATTCTAACTTCTGACAATTATTGGCGAAGATACATCCGTTTGAATTTGGAAACAGAAACTTAAAACGTCAATTTCTCGAAATGACTTCGAGACTACATATTTTCAGCTTTTGATGCAGAATCAAAATATATAAAAAGGGCTTCATAATGTTGAAAGAAATTCTAACTTCTGACAATTATTGGCGAAGATACATCCGTTTGAATTTGGAAACCGAAACATAAAACGTCAATTTCTCGAAATGACTTCAAGACTACATATTTTCAGCTTTTGATGCAGAGTCAAAATATATGAAAAGGGCTTCATAATGGTGAAAGAAATTCTAACTTCTGACAATTATTGGCGAAGATACATCCGTTTGAATTTGGAAACAGAAACTTCAAACGTCAATTTCTCGAAATGACTTAGCGACTACATATTTTCAGCTTTTGAGGCAGAGTCAAAATATATGAAAAGGGCTTCATAATGTTGAAAGAAATTCTGACTTCTGACAATTATTGGCGAAGATACATCCGTTTGAATTTGAAAACCGAAACTTAAAACGCCAATATCTCGAAATGACTTCGAGACTATATATTTTCCGCTTTTGATGCAGAATCAAAATATATAAAAAGGGGTTTATAATGTTGCAAGAAATTCTAACTTCTGACAATTATTGGCGAAGATACATCCGTTTGAATTTGGAAACAGAAACTTAAAACGTCAATTTCTCGAAATGACTTCGAGACTACATATTTTCAGCTTTTGATGCAGAATCAAAATATGTAAAAAGGGCTTCATAATGTTGAAAGAAATTCTATCTTCTGACAATTATTGGCGAAGATACATCCGTTTGAATTTGGAAACAGAAACTTAAAACGTCGATTTCTCGAAATGACTTCGAGACTACATATTTTCAGCTTTTGATGCAGAATCAAAATATATAAAAAGGGCTTCATAATGTTGAAAGAAATTCTAACTCTGACAATTATTGGCGAAGATACATCCGTTTGAGTTTGGAAAACAGAAACTTAAAAACGTCAATTTCTCGAAATGACTTCGAGACTACATAATTTCAGCTTTTGATGCACGGTCAAAATATATAAAAAGGGGTTCATAATGTTGAAAGAAATTCTAACTTCTGACAATTATTGGCGAAGATACATCCGTTTGAATTTGGAAACAGAAACTTAAAACGTCAATTTCTCGAAATGACTTCGAGACTACATATTTTCAGCTTTTGATGCAGAATCAAAATATATAAAAAGGGCTTCATAATGTTGAAAGAAATTCTAACTTCTGACAATTATTGGCGAAGATACATCCGTTTGAATTTGGAAACAGAAACTTAAAACGTCAATTTCTCGAAATGACTTCGAGACTACATGTTTTCAGCTTTTGATGCAGAATCAAAATATATAAAAAGGGCTTCATAATGTTGAAAGAAATTCTAACTTCTGACAATTATTGGCGAAGATACATCCGTTTGAATTTAGAAACAGAAACTTAAAACGTCGATTTCTCGAAATGACTTCAAGACTACATATTTTCAGCTTTTGATGCAGAATCAAAATATATAAAAAGGGCTTCATAATGTTGAAAGAAATTCTAACTGCTGACAATTATTGGCGAAGATACATCCGTTTGAATTTGGAAACCGAAACTTAAAACGTCAATTTCTCGAAATGACTTCGCGACTACATATTTTCAGCTTGTGATGCAGAGTCAAAATATATAAAAAGGGCTTCATAATGTTGAAAGAAATTCTAACTTCTGACAATTGTTGGCGAAGATACATCCGTTTGAGTTTGGGAAACAGAAACTTAAAACGTCAATTTCGCGAAATGACTTCGAGACTACATATTTTCAGCTTTTGATGCAGAGTCAAAATATATAAAAACGGCTTCATAATGGTGAAAGAAATTCTAACTTCTGACAATTATTGGCGAAGATACATCCATTTGAATTTGGAAACAGACTCTTAATACGTCAATTTCTCGAAATGACTTCGAGACTACATATTTTCAGCTTTTGATGCAGAATCAAAATATATAAAAGGGCTTCATAATGTTGAAAGAAATTCTAACTTCTGACAATTATTGGCGAAGATACATCCGTTTGAATTTGGAAACAGAAACTTAAAACGTCGATTTCTCGAAATGACTTCGAGACTACATATTTTCAGCTTTTGATGCAGAATCAAAATATATAAAAAGGGCTTCATAATGTTGAAAGAAATTCTATCTTCTGACAATTATTGGCGAAGATACATCCGTTTGAATTTGGAAACAGAAACTTAAAACGTCGATTTCTCGAAATGACTTCGAGACTACATATTTTCAGCTTTTGATGCATAGTCAAAATATATAAAAAGGGCTTCATAATGTTGAAAGAAATTCTAACTTCTGACAATTATTGGCGAAGATACATCCGTTTGAGTTTGGAAACAGAAACTTAAAACGTCAATTTCTCGAAATGACTTCGAGACTACATATTTTCAGCTTTTGATGCACGGTCAAAATATATAAAAAGGGCTTCATAATGTTGAAAGAAATTCTAACTTCTGACAATTATTGGCGAAGATACATCCGTTTGAATTTGGAAACAGAAACTTAAAACGTCAATTTCTCGAAATGACTTCGAGACTACATATTTTCAGCTTTTGATGCAGAATCAAAATATATAAAAAGGGCTTCATAATGTTGAAAGAAATTCTAACTTCTGACAATTATTGGCGAAGATACATCCGTTTGAATTTGGAAACAGAAACTTAAAACGTCAATTTCTCGAAATGACTTCGAGACTACATATTTTCAGCTTTTGATGCAGAATCAAAATATATAAAAAGGGCTTCATAATGTTGAAAGAAATTCTAACTTCTGACAATTATTGGCGAAGATACATCCGTTTGAATTTAGAAACAGAAACTTAAAACGTCGATTTCTCGAAATGACTTCAAGACTACATATTTTCAGCTTTTGATGCATAGTCAAAATATATAAAAAGGGCTTCATAATGTTGAAAGAAATTCTAACTTCTGACAATTATTGGCGAAGATACATCCGTTTGAATTTGGAAACAGAAACTTAAAACGTCAATTTCTCGAAATGACTTCGAGACTACATATTTTCAGCTTTTGATGCAGAGTCAAAATATATAAAAAGGGCTTCATAATGTTGAAAGAAATTCTAACTTCTGACAATTATTGGCGAAGATACATCCGTTTGAATTTGGAAACAGAAACTTAAAACGTCAATTTCTCGAAATGACTTCGAGACTACATATTTTCAGCTTTTGATGCAGGGTCAAAATATATAAAAAGGGCTTCATAATGTTGAAAGAAATTCTAACTTCTGACAATTATTGGCGAAGATACATCCGTTTGAATTTGGAAACAGAAACTTAAAACGTCAATTTCTCGAAATGACTTCGAGACTACATATTTTCAGCTTTTGATGCAGGGTCAAAATATATAAAAAGGGCTTCATAATGTTGAAAGAAATTCTGACTTCTGACAATTATTGGCGAAGATACATCCGTTTGAATTTGGAAAAAGAAACTTAAAACGTAAACTTCTCGAAATAACTTCGAGACTACATATTTTCAGCTTTTGATGCAGAGTCAAAATATATAAAAAGGGCTTCATAATGTTGAAAGAAATTCTAACTTCTGACAATTATTGGCGAAGATACATCCGTTTGAATTTGGAAACAGAAACTTAAAACGTCAATTTCTCGAAATGACTTCGAGACTACATATTTTCAGCTTTTGATGCAGGGTCAAAATATATAAAAAGGGCTTCATAATGTTGAAAGAAATTCTAACTTCTGACAATTATTGGCGAAGATACATCCGTTTGAATTTGGAAACAGAAACTTAAAACGTCAATTTCTCGAAATGACTTCGAGACTACATATTTTCAGCTTTTGATGCAGAATCAAAATATATAAAAAGGGCTTCATAATGTTGAAAGAAATTCTAACTTCTGACAATTATTGGCGAAGATACATCCGTTTGAATTTGGAAACAGAAACTTAAAACGTCAATTTCTCGAAATGACTTCGAGACTACATATTTTCAGCTTTTGATGCAGAGTCAAAATATATAAAAAGGGCTTCATAATGTTGAAAGAAATTCTAACGTCTGACAATTATTGGCGAAGATACATCCGTTTGAATTTGGAAACAGAAACTTAAAACGTCAATTTCTCGAAATGACTTCGAGACTACATATTTTCAGCTTTTGATGCAGAGTCAAAATATATAAAAAGGGCTTCATAATGTTGAAAGAAATTCTAACTTCTGACAATTATTGGCGAAGATACATCCGTTTGAATTTGGAAACAGAAACTTAAAACGTCAATTTCTCGAAATGACTTCGAGACTACATATTTTCAGCTTTTGATGCAGAGTCAAAATATATAAAAAGGGCTTCATAATGTTGAAAGAAATTCTAACTTCTGACAATTATTGGCGAAGATACATCCGTTTGAATTTGGAAACAGAAACTTAAAACGTCGATTTCTCGAAATGACTTCGAGACTACATATTTTCAGCTTTTGATGCAGAATCAAAATATATAAAAAGGGCTTCATAATGTTGAAAGAAATTCTAACTTCTGACAATTATTGGCGAAGATACATCCGTTTGAATTTGGAAACAGAAACTTAAAACGTCAATTTCTCGAAATGACTTCGAGACTACATATTTTCAGCTTTTGATGCAGAGTCAAAATATATAAAAAGGGCTTCATAATGTTGAAAGAAATTCTAACTTCTGACAATTATTGGCGAAGATACATCCGTTTGAATTTGGAAACAGAGACTTAAAACGTCGATTTCTCGAAATGACTTCGAGACTACATATTTTCAGCTTTTGATGCAGAGTCAAAATATATAAAAAGGGGTTCATAATGTTGAAAGAAATTCTAACTTCTGACAATTATTGGCGAAGATACATCCGTTTGAATTTGGAAACAGAAACTTAAAACGTCAATTTCTCGAAATGACTTCGAGACTACATATTTTCAGCGTTTGATGCAGAATCAAAATATATAAAAAGGGCTTCATAATGTTGAAAGAAATTCTAACTTCTGACAATTATTGGCGAAGATACATCCGTTTGAATTTGGAAACAGAAACTTAAAACGTCGATTTCTCGAAATGACTTCGAGACTACATATTTTCAGCTTTTGATGCAGAGTCAAAATATATAAAAAGGGCTTCATAATGTTGAAAGAAATTCTAACTTCTGACAATTATTGGCGAAGATACATCCATTTGAATTTGGAAACAGAAACTTAAAACGTCAATTTCTCGAAATGACTTCGAGACTACATATTTTCAGCTTTTGATGCAGAATCAAAATATATAAAAAGGGGTTCATAATGTTTGGAGAAATTCTAACTTCTGACAATTATTGGCGAAGATACATCCCTTTGAATTTGGAAACAGAAACTTAAAACGTCAATTTCTCGAAATGACTTCAAGACTACATATTTTCAGCTTTTGATGCAGGGTCAAAATATATAAAAAGGGCTTCATAATGTTGAAAGAAATTCTAACTTCTGACAATTATTGGCGAAGATACATCCGTTTGAATTTGGAAACAGAAACTTAAAACGTCAATTTCTCGAAATGACTTCGAGACTACCGTATTTTCAGCTTATGATGCATAGTCAAAATAATATAAAAAGGGCCTTCATAATGTTGAAAGAAATTCTAACTTCTGACAATTATTGGGCGAAGATACATCCGTTTGAATTTGGAAACAGGAAACTTAAAACGTCAATTTCTCGAAATGACTTCGAGACTACATATTTTCAGCTTTTGATGCAGGGTCAAAATATATAAAAAGGGCTTCATAATGTTGAAAGAAATTCTAACTTCTGACAATTATTGGCGAAGATACATCCGTTTGAATTTGGAAACAGAAACTTAAAACGTCAATTTCTCGAAATGACTTCGAGACTACATATTTTCAGCTTTTGATGCAGAGTCAAAATATATAAAAAGGGCTTCATAATGTTGAAAGAAATTCTAACTTCTGACAATTATTGGCGAAGATACATCCGTTTGAATTTGGAAACAGAAACTTAAAACGTCAATTTCTCGAAATGACTTCGAGACTACATATTTTCAGCTTTTGATGCAGAATCAAAATATATAAAAAGGGCTTCATAATGTTGAAGGAAATTCTAACTTCTGACAATTATTGGCGAAGATACATCCGTTTGAATTTGGAAACAGAGACTTAAAACGTCGATTTCTCGAAATGACTTCGAGACTACATATTTTCAGCTTTTGATGCATAGTCAAAATATATAAAAAGGGCTTCATAATGTTGAAAGAAATTCTAACGTCTGACAATTATTGGCGAAGATACATCCATTTGAATTTGGAAGCAGAAACTTAAAACGTCAATTTCTCGAAATGACTTCGAGACTACATATTTTCAGCTTTTGATGCAGAATCAAAATATATAAAAAGGAGGTTTATAATGTTGAAAGAAATTCTAACTTCTGACAATTATTGGAGAAGATACATCCCTTTGAATTTGGAAACAGAAACTTAAAACGTCAATTTCTCGAAATGACTTCGAGACTACATATTTTCAGCTTTTGAAGCAGGGTCAAAATATATAAAAAGGGCTTCATAATGTTGAAAGAAATTCTAACTTCTGACAATTATTGGCGAAGATACATCCGTTTGAATTTGGAAACAGAGACTTAAAACGTCGATTTCTCGAAATGACTTCGAGACTTCGAGACTACATATTTTCAGCTTTTGATGCAGAATCAAAATATATAAAAAGGGGTTCATAATGTTGAAAGAAATTCTAACTTCTGACAATTATTGGCGAAGATACATCAGTTTGAATTTGGAAACAGAAACTTAAAACGTCAATTTCTCGAAATGACTTCGAGACTACATATTTTCAGCATTTGATGCAGAATCAAAATATATAAGAAGGGCTTCATAATGTTGAAAGAAATTCTAACTGCTGACAATTATTGGCGAAGATACATCCGTTTGAATTTGGAAACCGAAACTTAAAACGTCAATTTCTCGAAATGACTTCGAGACTACATATTTTCAGCTTTTGATGCAGGGTCAAAATATATAAAAAGGGCTTCATAATGTTGAAAGAAATTCTAACTTCTGACAATTATTGGCGAAGATACATCCGTTTGAATTTGGAAACAGAAACTTAAAACGTCGATTTCTCGAAATGACTTCGAGACTACATATTTTCAGCTTTTGATGCAGAATCAAAATATATAAAAAGGGCTTCATAATGTTGAAAGAAATTCTAACTTCTGACAATTATTGGCGAAGATACATCCGTTTGAATTTGGAAACAGAAACTTAAAACGTCGATTTCTCGAAATGACTTCGAGACTACATATTTTCAGCTTTTGATGCAGAGTCAAAATATATAAAAAGGGCTTCATAATGTTGAAAGAAATTCTAACTTCTGACAATTATTGGCGAAGATACATCCGTTTGAATTTGGAAACAGAAACTTAAAACGTCAATTTCTCGAAATGACTTCGAGACTACATATTTTCAGCTTTTGATGCAGAGTCAAAATATATAAAAAGGGCTTCATAATGTTGAAAGAAATTCTAACTTCTGACAATTATTGGCGAAGATACATCCGTTTGAATTTGGAAACAGAAACTTAAAACGTCAATTTCTCGAAATGACTTCGAGAAGACTACATATTTTCAGCTTTTGATGCAGAATCAAAATATATAAAAAGGGCTTCATAATGTTGAAAGAAATTCTAACTTCTGACAATTATTGGCGAAGATACATCCGTTTGAATTTGGAAACAGAGACTTAAAACGTCGATTTCTCGAAATGACTTCGAGACTTCGAGACTACATATTTTCAGCTTTTGATGCAGAATCAAAATATATAAAAAGGGGTTCATAATGTTGAAAGAAATTCTAACTTCTGACAATTATTGGCGAAGATACATCCGTTTGAATTTGGAAACAGAAACTTAAAACGTCAATTTCTCGAAATGACTTCGAGACTACATATTTTCAGCTTTTGATGCAGAATCAAAATATATAAAAAGGGCTTCATAATGTTGAAAGAAATTCTAACTTCTGACAATTATTGGCGAAGATACATCCGTTTGAATTTAGAAACAGAAACTTAAAACGTCAATTTCTCGAAATGACTTCAAGACTACATATTTTCAGCTTTTGATGCAGAATCAAAATATATAAAAACGGCTTCATAATGTTGAAAGAAATTCTAACTGCTGACAATTATTGGCGAAGATACATCCGTTTGAATTTGGAAACCGAAACTTAAAACGTCAATTTCTCGAAATGACTTCGCGACTACATATTTTCAGCTTTTGATGCAGAGTCAAAATATATAAAAAGGGCTTCATAATGTTGAAAGAAATTCTAACTTCTGACAATTGTTGGCGAAGATACATCCGTTTGAATTTGGAAACAGAAACTTAAAACGTCAATTTCGCGAAATGACTTCGAGACTACATATTTTCAGCTTTTGATGCAGAATCAAAATATATAAAAAGGGCTTCATAATGGTGAAAGAAATTCTAACTTCTGACAATTATTGGCGAAGATACATCCATTTGAATTTGGAAACAGAAACTTAAAACGTCAATTTCTCGAAATGACTTCGAGACTACATATTTTCAGCTTTTGATGCAGAGTCAAAATATATAAAAAGGGCTTCATAATGTTGAAATAAATTCTAACTTCTGACAATTATTGGCGAAGATACATCCGTTTGAATTTTGGAAAAGGAACTTAAGCCGTCAATATCTCGAAATGACTTCGAGACTACATATTTTCAGCTTTTGATGCAGAGTCAAAATATATAAAAAGGGCTTCATAATGTTGAAAGAAATTCTAACTTCTGACAATTATTGGCGAAGATACATCCGTTTGAATTTGGAAACAGAAACTTAAAACGTCAATTTCTCGAAATGACTTCGAGACTACATATTTTCAGCTTTTGATGCAGAATCAAAATATATAAAAGGGGCTTCATAATGTTGAAAGAAATTCTAACTTCTGACAATTATTGGCGAAGATACATCCGTTTGAATTTAGAAACAGAAACTTAAAACGTCAATTTCTCGAAATGACTTCGAGACTATATATTTTCAGCTTTTGATGCAGAATCAAAATATATAAAAAGGGCTTCATAATGTTGAAAGAAATTCTAACTTCTGACAATTATTTGGAAACAGAAACTTAAAACGTCAATTTCTCGAAATGACTTCGAGACTACATATTTTCAGCTTTTGATGCAGAATCAAAATATATAAAAAGGGCTTCATAATGTTGAAAGAAATTCCAACTGCTGACAATTATTGGCGAAGATACATCCGTTTGAATTTGGAAAACGAAACTTAAAACGTCAATTTCTCGAAATGACTTCGAGACTACATATTTTCAGCTTTTGATGCAGAATCAAAATATATAAAAAGGGCTTCATAATGTTGAAAGAAATTCTAACTTCTGACAATTATTGGCGAAGATACATCCGTTTGAGTTTGAAAACAGAAACTTAAAACGTCAATTTCTCGAAATGACTTCGAGACTACATATTTTCAGCTTTTGATGCAGAATCAAAATATATAAAAAGGGCTTCATAATGTTGAAAGAAATTCTAACTTCTGACAATTATTGGCGAAGATACATCCGTTTGAAATTGGAAACCGAAACTTAAAACGCCAATATCTCGAAATGACTTCGAGACTACATATTTTCAGCTTTTGAAGCTGAATCAAAATATATAAAAAGGGGTTTATAATGTTGCTAGAAATTCTAACTTCTGACAATTATTGGCGAAGATACATCCGTTTGAATTTGGAAACAGAAACTTAAAACGTCAATTTCTCGAAATGACTTCGAGACTACATATTTTCAGCTTTTGATGCAGAATCAAAATATATAAAAAGGGCTTCATAATGTTGAAAGAAATTCTAACTTCTGACAATTATTGGCGAAGATACATCCGTTTGAATTTAGAAACAGAAACTTAAATCGTCAATTTCTCGAAATGACTTCGAGACTACATATTTTCAGCTTTTGATGCAGGGTCAAAATATATAAAAAGGGCTTCATAATGTTGAAAGAAATTCTAACTTCTGACAATTATTGGCGAAGATACATCCGTTTGAATTTGGAAACAGAAACTTAAAACGTCGATTTCTCGAAATGACTTCGAGACTACATATTTTCAGCGTTTGATGCAGAATCAAAATATATAAAAAGGGCTTCATAATGTTGAAAGAAATTCTAACTTCTGACAATTATTGGCGAAGATACATCCGTTTGAATTTGGAAACAGAGACTTAAAACGTCAATTTCTCGAAATGACTTCGAGACTACATATTTTCAGCTTTTGATGCATAGTCAAAATATATAAAAAGGGCTTCATAATGTTGAAAGAAATTCTAACTTCTGACAATTATTGGCGAAGATACATCCGTTTGAATTTGGAAACAGAAACTTAAAACGTCAATTTCGCGAAATGACTTCGAGACTACATATTTTCAGGTTTTGATGCAGAATCAAAATATATAAAAAGGGCTTCATAATGGTGAAAGAAATTCTAACCTCTGACAATTACTGGCGAAGATACATCCATTTTAATTTGGAAACAGAAACTTAATACGTCAATTTCTCGAAATGACTTCGAGACTACATATTTTCAGCTTTTGATGCAGGGTCAAAATATATAAAAAGGGCTTCATAATGTTGAAAGAAATTCTAACTTCTGACAATTATTGGCGAAGATACATCCGTATGAATTTGGAAACCGGAAACTTAAAACGTCAATTTCTCGAAATGACTTCGCGACTACATATTTTCAGCTTTTGATGCAGAGTCAAAATATATAAAAAGGGCTTCATAATGTTGAAAGAAATTCTAACTTCTGACAATTATTGGCGAAGATACATCCGTTTGAATTTGGAAACAGAAACTTAAAACGTCAATTTCTCGAAATGACTTCGAGACTACATATTTTCAGCTTTTGATGCAGAATCAAAATATATAAAAAGGGCTTCATAATGTTGAAAGAAATTCTAACTTCTGACAATTATTGGCGAAGATACATCCGTTTGAATTTGGAAACAGAAACTTAAAACGTCAATTTCTCGAAATGACTTCGAGACTACATATTTTCAGCTTTTGATGCAGAATCAAAATATATAAAAAGGGCTTCATAATGTTGAAAGAAATTCTAACTTCTGACAATTATTGGCGAAGATACATCCGTTTGAATTTGGAAACAGAAACTTAAAACGTCAATTTCTCGAAATGACTTCGAGACTACATATTTTCAGCTTTTGATGCAGAATCAAAATATATAAAAAGGGCTTCATAATGTTGAAAGAAATTCTAACTTCTGACAATTATTGGCGAAGATACATCCGTTTGAATTTGGAAACAGAAACTTAAAACGTCAATTTCTCGAAATGACTTCGAGACTACATATTTTCAGCTTTTGATGCATAGTCAAAATATATAAAAAGGGCTTCATAATGTTGAAAGAAATTCTAACTGCTGACAATTATTGGCGAAGATACATCCATTTGAATTTGGAAACAGAAATTTAAAACGTCAATTTCTCGAAATGACTTCGCGACTACATATTTTCAGCTTTTGATGCAGAGTCAAAATATATGAAAAGGGCTTCATAATGTTGAAAGAAATTCTAACTTCTGACAATTATTGGCGAAGATACATCCGTTTGAATTTGGAAACAGAAACTTAAAACGTCAATTTCTCGAAATGACTTCGCGACTACATATTTTCAGCTTTTGATGCAGAATCAAAATATATAAAAAGGGCTTCATAATGTTGAAAGAAATTCTAACTTCTGACAATTATTGGCGAAGATACATCCGTTTGAATTTGGAAACAGAAACTTAAAACGTCAATTTCTCGAAATGACTTCGAGACTACATATTTTCAGCTTTTGATGCAGAGTCAAAATATATGAAAAGGGCTTCATAATGTTGAAAGAAATTCTAACTTCTGACAATTATTGGCGAAGATACATCCGTTTGAATTTGGAAACAGAAACTTAAAACGTCAATTTCTCGAAATGACTTCGCGACTACATATTTTCAGCTTTTGATGCAGAGTCAAAATATATGAAAAGGGCTTCATAATGTTGAAAGAAATTCTAACTTCTGACAATTATTGGCGAAGATACATCCGTTTGAATTTGGAAACCGAAACTTAAAACGTCAATTTCTCGAAATGACTTCGAGACTACATATTTTCAGCTTTTGATGCAGAGTCAAAATATATAAAAAGGGCTTCATAATGTTGAAAGAAATTCTAACTTCTGACAATTATTGGCGAAGATACATCCGTTTGAATTTGGAAACAGAAACTTAAAACGTCAATTTCTCGAAATGACTTCGAGACTACATATTTTCAGCTTTTGATGCAGAATCAAAATATATAAAAAGGGCTTCATAATGTTGAAAGAAATTCTAACTTCTGACAATTATTGGCGAAGATACATCCGTTTGAATTTGGAAACAGAAACTTAAAACGTCGATTTCTCGAAATGACTTCGAGACTACATATTTTCAGCTTTTGATGCAGAGTCAAAATATATAAAAAGGGCTTCATAATGTTGAAAGAAATTCTAACTTCTGACAATTATTGGCGAAGATACATCCGTTTGAATTTGGAAACAGAAACTTAAAACGTCAATTTCTCGAAATGACTTCGAGACTACATATTTTCAGCTTTTGATGCAGAATCAAAATATATAAAAAGGGCTTCATAATGTTGAAAGAAATTCTAACTTCTGACAATTATTGGCGAAGATACATCCGTTTGAATTTGGAAACAGAAACTTAAAACGTCAATTTCTCGAAATGACTTCGAGACTACATATTTTCAGCTTTTGATGCAGAATCAAAATATATAAAAAGGGCTTCATAATGGTGAAAGAAATTCTAACTTCTGACAATTATTGGCGAAGATACATCCGTTTGAATTTGGAAACAGAAACTTCAAACGTCAATTTCTCGAAATGACTTCGAGACTACATATTTTCAGCTTTTGATGCAGAGTCAAAATATATAAAAAGTGCTTCATAATGTTGAAAGAAATTCTGACTTCTGACAATTATTGGCGAAGATACATCCATTTGAATTTGGAAACAGAAACTTAAAACGTCAATTTCTCGAAATGACTTCGAGACTACATATTTTCAGCTTTTGATGCAGAATCAAAATATATTAAAAGGGCTTCATAATGTTTAAAGAAATTCTAACTTCTGACAATTATTGGCGAAGATACATCCGTTTGAATTTGGAAACAGAAACTTAAAACGTCGATTTCTCGAAATGACTTCGAGACTACATATTTTCAGCTTTTGATGCAGAATCAAAATATATAAGAAAGGCTTCATAATGTTGAAAGAAATTCTAACTGCTGACAATTATTGGCGAAGATACATCCGTTTGAATTTGGAAACCGAAACATAAAACGTCAATTTCTCGAAATGACTTCGCGACTACATATTTTCAGCTTTTGATGCAGAGTCAAAATATATAAAAAGGGCTTCATAATGTTGAAAGAAATTCTAACTTCTGACAATTATTGGCGAAGATACATCCGTTTGAATTTGGAAACAGAAACTTAAAACGTCAATTTCTCGAAATGACTTCGAGACTACATATTTTCAGCTTTTGATGCAGAATCAAAATATATAAAAAGGGCTTCATAATGTTGAAAGAAATTCTAACTTCTGACAATTATTGACGAAGATACATCCGTTTGAATTTGGAAACAGAAACTTAAAACGTCAATTTCTCGAAATGACTTCGAGACTATATATTTTCAGCTTTTGATGCATAGTCAAAATATATAAAAAGGGCTTCATAATGTTGAAAGAAATTCAAACTTCTGACAATTATTGGCGAAGATACATCCGTTTGAATTTGGAAACAGAAACTTAAAACGTCAATTTCTCGAAATGACTTCGAGACTACATATTTTCAGCTTTTGATGCAGAATCAAAATATGTAAAAAGGGCTTCATAATGTTGAAAGAAATTCTAACTTCTGACAATTATTGGCGAAGATACATCCGTTTGAATTTGGAAACAGAAACTTAAAACGTCAATTTCTCGAAATGACTTCGAGACTACATATTTTCAGCTT
>NW_025062654.1:0-68350 GCF_018153295.1 Drosophila grimshawi | reverse complement strand
ATTAAGGGATATTCTTTGATTAACAGAAAATATATGGAAAGTATTAAATAGGGTCTACCTTGAAATAAATGGCCATATCTTCGTCAAAAATTGCCCCATTTCAATTATAAAGGTGTTTTTAGAATTCACTCGATCTTTGGAACAAAATTGAATTAAAATAATTTGACTTACGACTCATCTAAGAAAGATATTAAGGGATATTCTTCGATTAATAGAAAATATAAGCCAAACATTAAATAGGGTCAACCTTGAAATAAATGGCCATATCTTCGTCAAAAATTGCCCCATTTCAATTATAAAGGTGTTTTTAGAATTCGCTCGATCTTTGGAACAAAACTGCATTAAAATAATTTGACTTCCGACTCATCTAAGAAAGATATTAAGGGATATTCTTCGATAAATAGAAAATATATGGAAAGCATTAAATAGGGTCAACCTTGAAATAAATGGCCATATCTTCGTCAAAAATTGCCCCATTTCAATTATGAAGGTGTTTTTAGATTTCACTCGATCTTTGGAACAAAATTGCATTAAAATAATTTGACTTCCGACTCATCTAAGAAAGATATTAAGGGATATTCTTCGACAAATAGAAAATATAAGCCAAACATTAAATAGGGTCAACCTTGAAATAAATGGCCATATCTTCGTCAAAAATTGCCCCATTTCAATTATAAAGGTGTTTTTAGAATTCACTTGATCTTTGAAAGAAAACTGCATTAAAATAATTTGACTTCCGACTCATCTAAGAAAGATATTAAGGGATATTCTTCGATAAATAGAAAATATATGGAAAGCATTAAATAGGCTCTACCTTGAAATAAATGACCATATCTTCGTCAAAAATTGCCCCATTTCAATTATAAAGGTGTTTTTAGAATTCACTCGATCTTTGGAACAAAATTGCATTAAATTAATTTGACTTCCGTCTCATCTAAGAAAGATATTAAGGGATATTCTTCGATTAATAGAAAACATAAGCCAAACATTAAATAGGGTCAACCTTGAAATAAATGGCCATATCTTCGTCAAAAATTGCCCCATTTCAATTATAAAGGTGTTTTTTAGAATTCACTCGATCTTTGAAACAACACTGCATTAAAATAATTTGACTTTCGACTCATCTAAGAAAGATATTAAGGGATATTCTTCGATTAATAGAAAATATAAGCCAAACATTAAATAGGATCAACCTTGAAATAATATATCTTTATCTTCGTCAAAAATTGCCCCATTTCAATTATAAAGGTGTTTTTAGAATTCGCTCGATCCTCGGAACAAAACTGCATTAAAATAATTTGACTTCCGTTTCATCTTAGAAAGGTATTAAGGGATATTCTTCGATAAATAGAAAATATACGGAAAGCATTAAATAGGGTCTACCTTGAAATAAATGGCCATATCTTCGTCAAAAATTGCTCCATTTCAATTACAAAGGTGTTTTTAAAATTCACTTAATCCTTGGAACAAAACTGCATTAAAATAAATTGACTACCGACTCATCTAAGAAAGATATTAAGGGATATTCTTCGATAAATAGAAAATATATGGAATGCATTAAATAGGCTCTACCTTGAAATAAATAGCCATATCTTCGTCAAAAATTGCCATAATTCAATTATAAAGGTGCTTTTAGAATTCACTTGATCTTTGGAACAAAACTGCATTAAAATAATTTGACTTCCGACTCATCTAAGAAAGATATTAAGGGATATTCTTGACTAACAGAAAATATATGGAAAGCATTAAATAGGGTCTACCTTGAAATAAATGGCCATATCTTCGTCAAAAATTGCCCCATTTCAACTATAAAGGTATTTTTAGAATTTGCTCGATCTTTGAAACAAAACTGCATTAAAATAATTTGACTTTCGACTCAGATAAGAAAGATATTAAGGGATATTCTTTGATTAACAGAAAATATATGGAAAGTATTATATAGGGTCTTCCTTGAAATAAATGGCCATATCTTCGTCAAAAATTGCCCCATTTCAATTATAAAGGTGTTTTTAGAATCCACTCGATCTTTGAAACAAAATTGCATTAAAATAATTTGACTTCCGTCTCATCTAAGAAAGATATTAAGGGATATTCTTCGATTAATAGAAAATATATGGAAAGCATTAAATAGGGTCTACCTTGAAATAAATGGCCATATCTTCGTCTAAAATTGCCCCATTTCAATTATAAAGGTGTTTTTAGAATTTACTCGATCTTTGAAACAAAACTGCATTAAAATAATTTGACTTCCGTCTCATCTATGAAAGATATTAAGGGATATTGTTGATTAATAGAAAATATAAGCCAAACATTAAGTAGGATCAACCTTGAAATAAATGGCCATATCTTCGTCAAAAATTGCCCCATTTCAATTATAAAGGTGTTTTTAGAATTCACTTGATCTTTGGAACAAAACTGCATTAAAATAATTTGACTTCCGACTCATATAAGAAAGATATTAAGGGATATTCTTTGATTAACAGAAAATATATGGAAAGTATTATATAGGGTCTTCCTTGAAATAAATGGCCATATCTTCGTCAAAAATTGCCCCATTTCAATTATAAAGGTGTTTTTAGAATCCACTCGATCTTTGGAACAAAACTGCATTAAAATAATTTGACTTCCGTCTCATCTAAGAAAGATATTAAGGGATATTCTTCGATTAATAGAAAATATAAGCCAAACATTAAATAGGGTCAACCTTGAAATAAATGGCCATATCTTCGTCTAAAATTGCCCCATTTCAATTATAGAGGTGTTTTTAGAATTCGCTCGATCTTTGGAACAAAACTGCATTAAAATAATTTGACTTCCGACTCATCTAAGAAAGATATTAAGGGATATTCTTCGATAAATAGAAAATATATGGAAAGCATTAAATAGGGTCTACCTTGAAATAAATGGCCATATCTTCGTCAAAAATTGCCCCATTTCAATTATAAAGGTGTTTTTAGAATTTACTCGATCTTTGAAACAAAACTGCTATAAAATAATTTGACTTCCGTCTCATCTATGAAAGATATTAAGGGATATTGTTGATTAATAGAAAATATAAGCCAAACATTAAGTAGGATCAACCTTGAAATAAATGGCCATATCTTCGTCAAAAATTGCCCCATTTCAATTATAAAGGTGTTTTTAGAATTCACTTGATCTTTGGAACAAAACTGCATTAAAATAATTTGACTTCCGACTCATATAAGAAAGATATTAAGGGATATTCTTGATTAACAGAAAATATATGGAAAGCATTAAATAGGGTCTACCTTGAAATAAATGGCCATATCTTCGTCAAAAATTGCCCCATTTCAATTATAAAGGTGTTTTTGGAATTCACTTGATCTTTGGAACAAAACTGCATTAAAATAATTTGACTTTCGACTCAGCTAAGAAAGATATTAAGGGATATTTTTGATTAACAGAAAATATATGGAAAGTATTAAATAGGGTCTACCTTGAAATAAATGGCCATATCTTCGTCAAAAATTGCCCCATTTCAATTATAAAGGTGTTTTTAGAATTCACTCGATCTTTGGAACAAAACTGCATTAAAATAATTTGACGTCCGACTCATCTAAGAAAGATATTAAGGGATATTCTTCGATTAATAGAAAATATAAGCCAAACATTAAATAGGGTCAACCTTGAAATAAATGGCCATATCTTCGTCTAAAATTGCCCCATTTCAATTATAAAGGTGTTTTTAGAATTCGCTCGATCTTTGGAACAAAACTGCATTAAAATAATTTGACTTCCGACTCATCTAAGAAAGATATTAAGGGATATTTTTCGATTAATAGAAATTATAAGCCAAACATTAAATAGGATCAACCTTGAAATAAATGGCCATATCTTCGTCAAAAATTGCCCCATTTCAATAATAAAGGTGTTTTTAGAATTCGCTCGATCCTCGGAACAAAACTGCATTAAAATAATTTGACTTCCGACTCATCTAAGAAAGATATTAAGAGATATTCTTCGATAAATAGAAAATATATGGAAAGCATTAAATAGGCTCTACCTTGAAATAAATGGCCATATCTTCGTCAAAAATTGCCCCATTTCAAATTTAAAGGTGTTTTTAGAATTCGCTTGATCTTTGGAACAAAACTGCATTAAAATAATTTGACTTCCGACTCATCTAAGAAAGGTATTAAGGGATATTTTTCGATCAATAGAAAATATATGGAAAGCATTAAATAGGGTCTACCTTGAAATAAATGGCCATATCTTCTTCAAAAATTGCCCCATTTCAATTACAAAGGTGTTTTTAAAATTCACTCAATCTTTGGAACAAAACTGCATTAAAATAATTTGACCACCGACTCATCTAAGAAAGATATTAAGGGATATTCTTCGATAAATAGAAAATATAAGCCAAACATTAAATAGGGTCAACCTTGAAATAAATGGCCATATCTTCGTCTAAAATTGCCCCATTTCAAATTTAAAGGTGTTTTTAGAATTCGCTTGATCTTTGGAACAAAACTGCATTAAAATAATTTGACTTCCGACTCATATAAGAAAGATATTAAGGGATATTCTTTGATTAACAGAAAATATATGGAAAGTATTAAATAGGCTCTACCTTGAAATAAATGGCCATATCTTCGTCAAAAATTGCCCCATTTCAAATTTAAAGGTGTTTTTAGAATTCGCTTGATCTTTGGAGCAAAACTGCATTAAAATAATTTGACTTCCGACTCATATAAGAAAGATATTAAGGGATATTCTTTGATTAACAGAAAATATATGGAAAGTATTATATAGGGTCTTCCTTGAAATAAATGGCCATATCTTCGTCAAAAATTGCCCCATTTCAATTATAAAGGTGTTTTTAGAATCCACTCGATCTTTGGAACAAAATTGCATTAAAATAATTTGACTTCCGTCTCATCTAAGAAAGATATTAAGGGATATTCTTCGATTAATAGAAAATATAAGCCAAACATTAAATAGGGTCAACCTTGAAATAAATGGCCATATCTTCGTCTAAAATTGCCCCATTTCAATTATAGAGGTGTTTTTAGAATTCGCTCGATCTTTGGAACAAAACTGCATTAAAATAATTTGACTTCCGACTCATCTAAGAAAGATATTAAGGGATATTCTTCGATAAATAGAAAATATATGGAAAGCATTAAATAGGGTCTACCTTGAAATAAATGGCCATATCTTCGTCAAAAATTGCCCCATTTCAATTATAAAGGTGTTTTTAGAATTTACTCGATCTTTGAAACAAAACTGCTATAAAATAATTTGACTTCCGTCTCATCTATGAAAGATATTAAGGGATATTGTTGATTAATAGAAAATATAAGCCAAACATTAAGTAGGATCAACCTTGAAATAAATGGCCATATCTTCGTCAAAAATTGCCCCATTTCAATTATAAAGGTGTTTTTAGAATTCACTTGATCTTTGGAACAAAACTGCATTAAAATAATTTGACTTCCGACTCATATAAGAAAGATATTAAGGGATATTCTTGATTAACAGAAAATATATGGAAAGCATTAAATAGGGTCTACCTTGAAATAAATGGCCATATCTTCGTCAAAAATTGCCCCATTTCAATTATAAAGGTGTTTTTGGAATTCACTTGATCTTTGGAACAAAACTGCATTAAAATAATTTGACTTCCGACTCAGCTAAGAAAGATATTAAGGGATATTTTTGATTAACAGAAAATATATGGAAAGTATTAAATAGGGTCTACCTTGAAATAAATGGCCATATCTTCGTCAAAAATTGCCCCATTTCAATTATAAAGGTGTTTTTAGAATTCGCTCGATCTTTGGAACAAAACTGCATTAAAATAATTTGACGTCCGACTCATCTAAGAAAGATATTAAGGGATATTCTTCGATTAATAGAAAATATAAGCCAAACATTAAATAGGGTCAACCTTGAAATAAATGGCCATATCTTCGTCTAAAATTGCCCCATTTCAATTATAAAGGTGTTTTTAGAATTCGCTCGATCTTTGGAACAAAACTGCATTAAAATAATTTGACTTCCGACTTATCTAAGAAAGATATTAAGGGATATTTTTCGATTAATAGAAATTATAAGCCAAACATTAAATAGGATCAACCTTGAAATAAATGGCCATATCTTCGTCAAAAATTGCCCCATTTCAATAATAAAGGTGTTTTTAGAATTCGCTCGATCCTCGGAACAAAACTGCATTAAAATAATTTGACTTCCGACTCATCTAAGAAAGATATTAAGAGATATTCTTCGATAAATAGAAAATATATGGAAAGCATTAAATAGGCTCTACCTTGAAATAAATGGCCATATCTTCGTCAAAAATTGCCCCATTTCAAATTTAAAGGTGTTTTTAGAATTCGCTTGATCTTTGGAACAAAACTGCATTAAAATAATTTGACTTCCGACTCATCTTAGAAAGGTATTAAGGGATATTTTTCGATCAATAGAAAATATATGGAAAGCATTAAATAGGGTCTACCTTGAAATAAATGGCCATATCTTCTTCAAAAATTGCCCCATTTCAATTACAAAGGTGTTTTTAAAATTCACTCAATCTTTGGAACAAAACTGCATTAAAATAATTTGACCACCGACTCATCTAAGAAAGATATTAAGGGATATTCTTCGATAAATAGAAAATATATGGAAAGCATTAAATAGGGTCTACCTTGAAATAAATAGCCATATCTTCGTCAAAAATTGCTCCATTTCAATTATAAAGGTGTTTTTAGAATTCACTTGATCTTTGGAACAAAACTGCATTAAAATAATTTGACTTCCGACTCATCTAAGAAAGATATTAAGGGATATTCTTCGATTAATAGAAAATATAAGTCAAACATTAAATAGGGTCAACCTTGAAATAAATGGCCATATCTTCGATTGCCCCATTTCAATTATAAAGGTGTTTTTAGAATTCACTCGATCTTTGGAACAAAACTGCATTAAAATAATTTGACTTCCGACTCATCTAAGAAAGATATTAAGGGATATTCTTCGATAAATAGAAAATATATGGAAAGCATTAAATAGGGTCTACCTTGAAATAAATGGCCATATCTTCGTCAAAAATTGCCCCATTTCAATTATAAAGGTGTTTTTAGAATTCTTTCGATCTTTGGAACAAAACTGCCCTAAAATAATTTGACTTCCGACTCATCTAAGAAAGATATTAAGGATATTCTTCGATTAATAGAAAATATAAACCAAAACATTTAAATAGGGTCCACCTTGAAATAAATGGCCATATCTTCGTCTAAAATTGCCCCATTTCAATTATAAAGGTGTTTTTTAGAATTCGCTCGATCTTTGGAACAAAACTGCATTAAAATAATTTGACTTCCGACTCATCTAAGAAAGATATTAAGGGATATTCTTCGAGAAATAGAAAATATATGGAAAGCATTAAATAGGCTCTACCCTGAAATAAATGACCATATCTTCGTCAAAAATTGCCCCATTTCAATTATAAAGGTGTTTTTAGAATTCACTCGATCTTTGGAACAAAATTGCATTAAAATAATTTGACTTCCGTCTCATCTAAGAACTTTATTAAGGGATATTCTTCGATTAATAGAAAATATAAGCCAAACATTAAATAGGGTCAACCTTGAAATAAATGGCCATATCTTCGTCAAAAATTGCCCCATTTCAATTATAAAGGTGTTTTTAGAATTCACTCGATCTTTGGAACAAAACTGCATTAAAATAATTTGACTTCCGACTCATCTTAGAAAGGTATTAAGGGATATTATTCGATAAATAGAAAATATATGGAAAGCATTAAATAGGGTCTACCTTGAAATAAATGGCCATATCTTCGTCAAAAATTGCCCCATTTCAATTATAAAGGTGTTTTTAGAATTCACTCGATCTTTGGAACAAAATTGCATTAAAATAATTTGACTTCCGTCTCGTCTAAGAAAGATATTAAGGGATATTCTTCGATTAATAGAAAATATAAGCCAAACATTAAATAGGGTCAACCTTGAAATAAATGGCCATATCTTCGTCAAAAATTGCCCCATTTCAATTATAAAGGTGTTTTTAGAATTCGCTCGATCTTTGGAACAAAACTGCATTAAAATAATTTGACTTTCGACTCATCTAAGAAAGATATTAAGGGATATTCTTCGATTAATAGAAAATATAAGCCAAACATTAAATAGGGTCTACCTTGAAATAAATGGCCATATCTTCGTCAAAAATTGCCCCATTTCAATTATAAAGGTGTTTTTAGAATTCGCTCGATCCTCGGAACAAAACTGCATTAAAATAATTTGACTTTCGACTCATCTAAGAAAGATATTAAGGGATATTCTTCGATTAATAGAAAATATAAGCCAAACATTAAATAGGATAAACCTTGAAATAAATGGCCATATCTTCGTCAAAAATTGCCCCATTTCAATTATAAAGGTGTTTTTAAAATTCACTTAATCCTTGGAACAAAACTGCATTAAAATAATTTGACTTCCGTTTCATCTTAGAAAGGTATTAAGGCATATTCTTCGATAAATAGAAAATATACGGAAAGCATTAAATAGGGTCTACCTTGAAATAAATGGCCATATCTTCGTCAAAAATTGCCCCATTTCAATTACAAAGGTGTTTTTAAAATTCACTTAATCCTTGGAACAAAACTGCATTAAAATAAATTGACTACCGACTCATCTAAGAAAGATATTAAGGGATATTCTTCGATAAATAGAAAATATATGGAAAGCATTAAATAGGCTCTACCTTGAAATAAATGGCCATATCTTCGTCAAAAATTGCCATAATTCAATTATAAAGGTGTTTTTAGAATTCACTTGATCTTTGGAACAAAACTGCATTAAAATAATTTGACTTCCGACTCATCTAAGAAAGATATTAAGGGATATTCTTGACTAACAGAAAATATATGGAAAGCATTAAATAGGGTCTACCTTGAAATAAATGGCCATATCTTCGTCAAAAATTGCCCCATTTCATCTATAAAGGTATTTTTAGAATTTACTCGATCTTTGGAACAAAACTGCATTAAAATAATTTGACTTTCGACTCAGATAAGAAAGATATTAAGGGATATTCTTTGATTAACAGAAAATATATGGAAAGTATTATATAGGGTCTTCCTTGAAATAAATGGCCATATCTTCGTCAAAAATTGCCCCATTTCAATTATAAAGGTGTTTTTAGAATCCACTCGATCTTTGGAACAAAATTGCATTAAAATAATTTGACTTCCGTCTCATCTAAGAAAGATATTAAGGGATATTCTTCGATTAATAGAAAATATAAGCCAAACATTAAATAGGGTCAACCTTGAAATAAATGGCCATATCTTCGTCTAAAATTGCCCCACTTCAATTATAAAGGTGTTTTTAGAATTCGCTCAATCCTTTGAACAAAACTGCATTAAAATAATTCGACTTCCGACTCATCTAAGAAAGATATTAAGGGATATTCTTCGATAAATAGAAAATATATGGAAAGCATTAAATAGGGTCTACCTTGAAATAAATGGCCATATCTTCGTCTAAAATTGCCCCAATTCAATTATAAAGGTGTTTTTAGAATTTACTCGATCTTTGAAACAAAACTGCATTAAAATAATTTGACTTCCGACTCATCTAAGAAAGATATTAAGGGATATTCTTCGATTAATAGAAAATATAAGCCAAACATTAAGTAGGATCAACCTTGAAATAAATGGCCATATCTTCGTCAAAAATTGCCCCATTTCAAATTTAAAGGTGTTTTTAGAATTTGCTCGATCTTTGGAACAAAACTGCATTAAAATAATTTGACTTCCGACTCATCTTAGACAGGTATTAAGGGATATTTTTCGATCAATAGAAAATATATGGAAAGTATTAAATAGGGTCTACCTTGAAATAAATGGCCATATCTTCGTCAAAAATTGCCCCATTTCAATTACAAAGGTGTTTTTAAAATTCACTCAATCTTTGGAACAAAACTGCATTAAAATAATTTGACCACCGACTCATCTAAGAAAGATATTAAGGGATATTCTTCGATAAATAGAAAATATATGGAAAGCATTAAATAGGGTCTACCTTGAAATAAATGGCCATATCTTCGTCAAAAATTGCTCCATTTCAATTATAAAGGTGTTTTTAGAATTCACTCAATCTTTGGAACAAAACTGCATTAAAAAACTTGACTTCCGACTCATGTAAGAAAGATATTAAGGGATATTCTTTGATTAACAGAAAATATATGGAAAGTATTAAATAGGGTCTACCTTGAAATAAATGGCCATATCTTCGTCAAAAATTGCCCCATTTCAACTATAAAGGTATTTTTAGAATTTGCTCGATCTTTGGAACAAAACTGCTATAAAATAATTTGACTTCCGATTCATATAAGAAAGATATTAAGGGATATTCTTGATTAACAGAAAATATATGGAAAGCATTAAATAGGGTCAACCTTGAAATAAATGGCCATATCTTCGTCTAAAATTGCCCCATTTCAATTATAAAGGTGTTTTTAGAATTCACTCGATCTTTGGAACAAAATTGCATTAAAATAATTTGACTTCCGTCTCGTCTAAGAAAGATATTAAGGGATATTCTTCGATTAATAGAAAATATAAGCCAAACATTAAATAGGGTCAACCTTGAAATAAATGGCCATATCTTCGTCAAAAATTGCCCCATTTCAATTATAAAGGTGTTTTTAGAATTCGCTCAATCTTTGGAACAAAACTGCATTAAAATAATTTGACTTCCGATTCATATAAGAAAGATATTAAGGGATATTCTTTGATTAACAGAAAATATATAGAAAGTATTAAATAGGGTCTACCTTGAAATAAATGGCCATATCTTCGTCAAAAATTGCCCCATTTCAATTATAAAGGTGTTTTTACAATTCACTCGATCTTTGGAACAAAACTGCATTAAAATAATTTGACTTCCGACTCATCTAAGAAAGATATTAAGGGATATTCTTTGATTAACAGAAAATATATGGAAAGCATTAAATAGGGTCTACCTTGAAATAAATAGCTATATCTTCGTCAAAAATTGCTCCATTTCAATTATAAAGGTGTTTTTAGAATTCACTCAATATTTGGAACAAAACTGCCTTATAATAATTTGACTTCCGACTCATCTAAGAAAGATATTAAGGGATATTCTTAGATAAATAGAAAATATATGGAAAGCATTAAATAGGGTCTACCTTGAAATAAATAGCCATATCTTCGTCAAAAATTGCCCCATTTCAATTATAAAGGTGTTTTTAGAATTTGCTCGATCTTTGGAACAAAACTGCATTAAAATAATTTGACTTTCGACTCAGATAAGAAAGATATTAAGGGATATTCTTT
The DNA here is from genome assembly GCF_018153295.1 of Drosophila grimshawi. Classification (NCBI taxonomy): domain Eukaryota; kingdom Metazoa; phylum Arthropoda; class Insecta; order Diptera; family Drosophilidae; genus Drosophila; species Drosophila grimshawi. The sequence goes on along the minus strand of NW_025062654.1, from coordinate 57,006 downwards.
GATTAACAGAAAATATATGGAAAGTATTATATAGGGTCTACCTTGAAATAAATGGCCATATCTTCGTCAAAAATTGCCCCATTTCAATTATAAAGGTGTTTTTAGAATCCACTCGATCTTTGGAACAAAATTGCATTAAAATAATTTGACTTCCGTCTCATCTAAGAAAGATATTAAGGGATATTCTTCGATTAATAGAAAATATAAGCCAAACATTAAATAGGGTCAACCTTGAAATAAATGGCCATATCTTCGTCTAAAATTGCCCTATTTCAATTATAAAGGTGTTTTTAGAATTCGCTCGATCTTTGGAACAAAACTGTATCAAAATAATTTGACTTCCGACTCATCTAAGAAAGATATTAAGGGATATTCTTCGATAAATAGAAAATATATGGAAAGCATTAAATAGGGTCTACCTTGAAATAAATGGCCATATCTTCGTCAAAAATTGCCCCATTTCAATTATAAAGGTGTTTTTAGAATTTACTCGATCTTTGAAACAAAACTGCATTAAAATAATTTGACTTTCCGACTCATCTAAGAAAGATATTAAGGGATATTCTTCGATAAATAGAAAATATAAGCCAAACATTAAGTAGGATCAACCTTGAAATAAATGGCCATATCTTCGTCAAAAATTGCCCCATTTCAATTATAAAGGTGTTTTTAGAATTCACTTGATCTTTGGAACAAAACTGCATTAAAATAATTTGACTTCCGTCTCATCTAAGAAAGATATTAAGGGATATTCTTCGATAAATAGAAAATATATGGAAAGCATTAAATAGGGTCTACCTTGAAATAAATGGCCATATCTTCGTCAAAAATTGCCCCATTTCAATTATAAAGGTGTTTTTAGAATTTACTCGATCTTTGAAACAAAACTGCATTAAAATAATTTGACTTCCGACTCATCTAAGAAAGTTATTAAGGGATATTCTTCGATTAATAGAAAATATAAGCCAAACATTAAGTAGGATCAACCTTGAAATAAATGGCCATATCTTCGTCAAAAATTGCCCCATTTCAATTATAAAGGTGTTTTTAGAATTCACTTGATCTTTGGAACAAAACTGCATTAAAATAATTTGACTTCCGACTCATATAAGAAAGATATTAAGGGATATTCTTGATTAACAGAAAATATATGGAAAGCATTAAATAGGGTCTACCTTGAAATAAATGGCCATATCTTCGTCAAAAATTGCCCCATTTCAACTATAAAGGTATTTTTAGAATTTGCTCGATCTTTGGAACAAAACTGCATTAAAATAATTTGACTTCCGACTCAGCTAAGAAAGATATTAAGGGATATTGTTGATTAACAGAAAATATATGGAAAGTATTAAATAGGGTCTACCTTGAAATAAATGGCCATATCTTCGTCAAAAATTGCCCCATTTCAATTATAAAGGTGTTTTTAGAATTCGCTCGATCTTTGGAACAAAACTGCATTAAAATAATTTGACTTCCGACTCATCTAAGCAAGATATTAAGGGATATTCTTTGATTAATAGAAAATATGAGGCAAACATTAAATAGGGTCAACCTTGAAATAAATGGCCATATCTTCGTCTAAAATTGCCCCATTTCAATTATAAAGGTGTTTTTAGAATTCGCTCAATCTTTGGAACAAAACTGCATTAAAATAATTTGACTTCCGATTCATATAAGAAAGATATTAAGGAATATTTTTCGATAAATAGAAAATATATGGAAAGTATTAAATAGGGTCTACCTTGAAATAAATGGCCATATCTTCGTCAAAAATTGATCCATTTCAATTGTAAAGATATTTTTAGAATTCGCTCGATCCTCGGAACAAAACTGCATTAAAATAATTTGACTTCCGACTCATCTAAGAAGATATTAAGGGATATTCTTCGATAAATAGAAAATATATGGAAAGCATTAAATAGGCTCTACCTTGAAATAAATGGCCATATCTTCGTCAAAAATTGCCCCATTTCAATTGTAAAGGTGTTTTTAGAATTCGCTTGATCTTTGGAACAAAACTGCATTAAAATAATTTGACTTCCGACTCATCTTAGAAAGGTATTAAGGGATATTTTTCGATCAATAGAAAATATATGGAAAGCATTAAATAGGGTCTACCTTGAAATAAATGGCCATATCTTCGTCAAAAATTGCCCCATTTCAATTACAAAGGTGTTTTTAAAATTCACTCAATCTTTGGAACAAAACTGCATTAAAATAATTTGACTACCGACTCATCTAAGAAAGATATTAAGGGATATTCTTCGATAAATAGAAAATATATGGAAAGCATTAAATAGGGTCTACCTTGAAATAAATAGCCATATCTTCGTCAAAAATTGCTCCATTTCAATTATAAAGGTGTTTTTAGAATTCACTCGATCTTTGGAACAAAACTGCATTAAAATAATTTGACTTCCGACTCATCTAAGAAAGATATTAAGGGATATTCTTGACTAACAGAAAATATATGGAAAGCATTAAATAGGATCTACCTTGAAATAAATGGCCATATCTTCGTCAAAAATTGCCCCATTTCAATTATAAAGGTGTTTTTAGAATTCACTCGATCTTTGGAACAAAACTGCTATAAAATAATTTGACTTCCGATTCATATAAGAAAGATATTAAGGGATATTCTTGATTAACAGAAAATATATGGAAAGCATTAAATAGGGTCTACCTTGAAATAAATGGCCATATCTTCGTCAAAAATTGTCCCATTTCAATTATAAAGGTGTTTTTAGATTTCACTCGATCTTTGGAACAAAATTGCATTAAAATAATTTGACTTCCGTCTCATCTAAGAAAGATATTAAGGGATATTCTTCGATTAATAGAAAATATAAGCCAAACATTAAATAGGGTCAACCTTGAAATAAATGGCCATATCTTCGTCTAAAATTGCCCCATTTCAATTATAAAGGTGTTTTTAGAATTCGCTCGATCTTTGGAACAAAACTGCATTAAAATAATTTGACTTCTGACTCATCTAAGAAAGATATTAAGGGATATTCTTCGATAAATAGAAAATATATGGAAAGCATTATTATTATTATTAGGGGGAAGCTGCACCGCGACCTATTTGATCTATTGTGCCCCCCTTCTGAGCCTATAGCTCTTCCATCAGCCCCAACTCCCTTACGAACGTGAGGATCTTTGTTGGGTTGAGGTCTACTATGTGTTTGTAATTCAAAACATGCGCCCCTAGGATGCTGCTTCTTCTTCTAATTAAGACGACACATTCTACCAGGATGTGCATCGAGGATTCCTCCTCTCTTTCACAAAACCTGCAGAGATCGCTACTATATATACCCAATTTTGTCAGGTGACTCCTTAGTCTACAGTGTCCTGTCAATAGACCGGTAAGTATCCTAAGGTTGTTCTTTCCCATGGTTATAATCTGTTTAAAACGTACAAGATTATAACCACCAAGGAGGCATCTGGCTTGTCGGAGTCTTACTGCCTCTGACCAGCTATGATGCCGTCTCTGTCTCTCCTCGTTTCTAAGTTCCAGTCGTATAGTGTGTCTCCCTATGCCACAATACGGTTCTGGTCCTGTTAGGGGCCTTTCTGCCCCCATTCTTGCTTGCTTGTCAGCCGCCTCGTTTCCCGCTATGTCCCTGTGACCCGGGACCCATCGTAGGGTGAGCCTGTTGTGAGTCCCGAGCAGGTCTAGCTTTGAACGAACTTCATGGACTACCTTCGATGTTATCTTAGTCCCCATTATAGCTTTCAATGCTGCTTGACTATCGGATAGGATGGATATATCCGTATTCCGATAGTTACGTTCTATGTTGATGTCCGCACATCTCCCTATCGCACACACCTCAGCCTGAAATATGCTGGTGTGCGTTCCCAGGGATTCATGGTAAAATACCTGAGGACCCACCACTCCAAGGCCGGTGCCCTGATTCGTGAGTGATCCATCGGTGTACCATTTTATGGTGTGCGGTTTCATGGGATGGACTTCATCCAGAGTTGTCCATTCCCTTTTACTACTCATACGAACTGTGAAATTTCGCTCGAATATGTATTCGGCTGCCATTTCGTCCCTAGGTTGCGTCAGTAGGGGTAGTTCGTTTGAAAGGAGTTGGGCATCCTTGTGGCTTAGGATATGGTTGCCCCCAACTCCTTCTGCTGATATCCTGAGAAGCGTAGCTTTCTGCTTGAGCCTTATGATATGGTGGAGTGGTGTGAGCTCCATTAAGGCTTCAAGGGCCATTGTAGGGCAGGTGCGCATAGCTCCTGTCATACATACGCAGGCCATTCTTTGCAACTTTTGTAGTTGTTTCTTCACGGTGATCATCCGCGCCCTGTCACCCCATGCAACCACCCCATAGGTTAACATGGGTCTTACTACCACCAGGTATAGCCATCTTAATATCTGATGTACCCAATGATTTACCGGCAATACAACGACATGTATAAAGCGCCCTGGAGCACTTTAATATCGTGTTTTGCATATGGGTGCCAAAGTTAAGCCTGCTGTCAAATGTGACTCTTATTTATTTGACCTCCCTACTTGTTTCTAGTAGGGTCCTTAAGAGCCATATTTGTTTCATCCTCTGTAACTTGTGTCGTCTGGTAAAGGGGAGGATGACTGTTTTCGTAGGGTTTAGGTTGAGTCCAACCTCCATACACCAGTCATACGTTAACCTTAGCCCTGACTGGACTATGTCACAGAGCGATTCTTCAAATTTACCTCGCGCTATGATAACAATGTCTTCGTCATAACCTTGACATTGAATACCACTGTTTGCAAGCCTGTTTAGTAGTTCGTCTACTAACTGACTCCAGAGTAGCGGAAACAACACCCCTCCTTGGGGACAGCCTTTGGTGGTTAGGACTGTTACAGTGCTATCATATAATGATGCCAAGGCTTGCCTGAACCGTAGCAGTGCAAGTATCCATCTGCTGGTGGTATGATCCAGGCCTCTTCTTTCAAGAGTAGCATTGATTGCATCGTGCGATGTGTTATCAAAGGCATCTTCTATATCTAAGAAGGCGCACAGTGCTACTTCCTTATTATCAATTGCCGCACTCAAAGTACGTCGCAGTTGATAAAGTGCTGTGTCCGTGGACCTGCCTACTCTGTATGCATGCTGCGTTGGGTGCAGCGGCCTTTGTTTAAGCAAAGTGCTTCTAATCTTGTAGTCCACCAGCTTTTCCAACGTTTTCAGTAAAAACGATGTCAAACTAATGGGTCTGAAGGACTTAAGGCGGGTAATATCTTTCTTCCCGGCTTTCGGGATGAAGACTACCCCTAGGCTACTTACTAGAGCTTTCCTAATACGGGAGAGGAGTATATCCTGGCCGGTTTGAAGGAAGGCTGGCGATATGCCGTCCATTCCGGGAGATTTATAGGGCTGGAATGTACCAATTGCCCAATTTAGTTTCTCCTTTGTAACTGTGGACTTTGCGCATGCCCAGTCGTCAGTTGACGGTCTATATCTGCTCACTATTACGATAGCCTCTTCCTGCAGGGGTGTACTTCCTGGGAAGTGTGTCTCGAAGAGTAATGCTAGTTTCTGCAGATCAGTGCTCGTAAAGGAGTTATCCCCACGCTTCAGTGCTAAGTTCGCATCAGGCGCTCGTTTCGCAGGTACTCTATGGAGCCTGGCGCCTTCGCTTGTGCTAACTATGCCTTCGCAGAAGTTTATGTAATTCTTCCGTTTGGCCTTCCTTATCTCCTTATTATAGGAGGTCAGGCTCTCACGGTACTGCTCCCATATTCCGTCCCTCTTTGCCTTATTGAAGAGGCGACGTGTGGTCACGCGCAGCCTTTCTAGGCTGTCGTTCCACCATGGGGCATCTTTTTCCATGTACTTTTTCCCTACCGGGCAGTTATCCTCAAATGCCTTGGTTATGCATTTATTGAGGTAACCAATAGCCCTGTCAAGCTCTAGCGGCCTTCTGGGATTACCAGACAGCCCGTTGGCTAGGGAAAGGCCTAGGGTCGACTTGTAGCCTTCCCAGTTGGTTTTTCTGGGTTTGCGACTTTGTGTGCTACTATCCGTATTTAATTTTAAGTTAAATAGGATAGTCCTATGATCGGACATGGATTCCTCTTGGGAAACATGCCAGTCCCTAAGGTGAGGCTTTAGGGACCAATTGGTCAGGGTAATGTCTAGCACCTCTTCCCTGATCCTGGTGACAAATGTCGGTGCAGATCCGATATTACCTAGCTCTAGATTATATTTGAAAATAAAATCAGTTAGGCACTCACTCCTTAGATTGATGTCACTCCTGCCCCATATAGTATGGTGCGCATTGGCATCGCATCCGATGAGCACCGGCATCTTCTCTTTCCTGCAATACTCCGCCAGCTTCTCCATCTCTGGTGGTGGGCAGGGTGCATCCCCTGCGAAGTATGCGGATACGATGCCCTTGGTGTACACCAGTATGGGAACGCAGTCTCTAGTCAGGAATTCTGAAAGGATAGAAAAGTTAACACTTTTCCTTACCATGATACATACTCTGGGTGCTGAATCTCTCTGATCCCAGATTACCTTTATGTCGGCTGTGAACAGGCCTGTAATGCCATTGTTCACCCACGGCTCCTGTACCAGGGCCAGCCCAATGAGTTTCTTGGTAAACATCCTTGCTAAGACCGCCGAGGCTACCTTAGCTCGGTGGATGTTTACCTGAGCTAGCCCTGTGTTGATGTGCTGAGACATCTACTTCCGGGGAGGCTCCAGCTGACACGGTGAATGGGGCCTGGATCTGCCCCTGTTACCGCTGCTCGTCATAACGTCGTCAGCTGCAGCTACATCCTGCAGCTCCTCCGCCAGCTCTTGTGAGGAAATGGGGATGTTTTCGTCCCCCAGCATCTCCGCCTGGCAGAGCGTCGCATCTGCCAGTTCTTCGTCATCTGCGAGGTCCTCCGACGGGTCGGTGGGCTGCGCAGTCGGACTGCCCTGCTCCGGGGCAGGAGTGTCCGATGTGGTGGTGTTGCCCACCGAGACATCCTCTCTGTCCGTTGGAGCAAGTTGGGGCCTTTCTCCAGTCTTCTTTTTCTTCAGTCCGCTTACGGGGATGGTCCCATAACGGAAGAAGACCAGGTGCCCCTTCTCCACAATTATGTTCCTGGATAGCTCAGCTATCCCGATCTTTAGGAGGGCTCCTCCACCCTCGTTCCTCCTGGAGATCACCTTCCAGGTGTTGGTCTCAATCCTGTTCTGGTTCCTCAGCGGAACCAACAGGGATTCGGTGGACTGATCCACACTCCTGGGCAGAACAACGTGATGCAATGGGACGACGATACGTCATCCCCCAACTTGCACTCAAGGGGCACGCCCTTCCACTATTGTAGCCTTAATGTTGCGGTCCTCAGCCAAACGCCTGAGGCCTCATCGGAGCATTCAATTACCAGGAATCCAACCCGGAAGTGAATGCCCACGAATGAGACCGCGACATCTCCATCAGACGCAATGACTTCGTCAATGATGGCCTCTTCCAACACAGATAAGTCTCCGTAACTGAGCATGACCCTTGGGAAGCCCACGGGCAACACAGCCACCTTTACCTTTTTTGCCATGTCTGCATAGGAGAGGCGAGGCTCGGTTGGTGTCGGCGAGCTGGGCTTCGTGGCCGCTGCACGCGATGTGCTTGGGCGCAGGTCCAGATTTCCTGCCTCATTTTTGTTCAGAAACTTTACCGCTGCCGACCCGCGGGCAGCGCCCACAACCCCCGGGCACATCCTCTTGGGGGTGGCCACCGGAGGTGTGAGACTGCTGCTCCGCCTTTTCGAGGCTGGCGCAGGTGCTGCAACCTCCTCCCTGGGCTCTTTGGCCTTTTTCAAGGGCTTCGTCGGGGCTGAGTCCCTGCTGGAGGTACCGGAGGTACCACTTGACCCTAGAACCGCAGAGAATTCTCCCGGTTCGGGTCATCCAGCCCACCGGGTTGACCCCTTGGTGGCAGGAGCTCTCCCTTCCTCTTTGGGCGCTGAGCGCCTTGCCTCGCGCTGTTCGGTGTTGGGTGCGGTGGTCTGGGGGTATCAGCCATCGGTCTCCCATGCCTCTTAGCCGGAGTCTCTTGTGCCTGCGGCACTGTCCTATTAGTTGCTGGAGCAGCACGGTGTGGAGGATGGTCTACCACACGCAAGGGTCGTTCTCCGTCAGGGATATGACCCTCTAATTGTCTTGCGACAAGTTCCGCAGGGAGATCCTGCGATATTTTTATATATTGTAACTTTTCCATGGAATCCCACGAGCTGCGGAGAAGTAAGTGTCCGCCCGGGCAGAGATCCGCAATACCCGGGTAAGGCTGAATTAGAACAGACGGTCGCCATTTGCCTGAGCTCACCGTTAAAGACTGGGCTAGTTTTGATCCGGGCCCCCAGCCAGGCTGACTCTCGGCACGGTTCGAATAACGCCTTAGTCCGGCCCGGAGATGCAAAGCATTAAATAGGGTCTACCTCGAAATAAATGGCCATATCTTCGTCAAAAATTGCCCCATTTCAATTATAAAGGTGTTTTTAGAATTCACTCGATCTTTGAAACAAAACTGCATTAAAATAATTTGACTTCCGACTCATCTAAGAAAGATATTAAGGGATATTCTTCGATTAATAGAAAATATAAGCCAAACATTAAATAGGATCAACCTTGAAATAAATGGCCATATCTTCGTCAAAAATTGCCCCATTTCAATTATAAAGGTGTTTTTAGAATTCGCTCGATCCTCGAAACAAAACTGCATTAAAATAATTTGACTTCCGACTCATCTAAGAAAGATATTAAGGGATATTCTTCGATAAATAGAAAATATATGGAAAGCATTAAATAGGCTCTACCTTGAAATAAATGGCCATATCTTCGTCAAAAATTGCCCCATTTCAATTATAAAGGTGTTTTTAGAATTCACTCGATCTTTGGAACAAAACTGCATTAAAATAATTTGACTTCCGACTCATCTTAGAAAGGTATTAAGGGATATTTTTCGATAAATAGAAAATATATGGAAAGCATTAAATAGGGTCTACGTTGAAATAAATGGCCATATCTTCGTCAAAAATTGCCCCATTTCAATAACAGAGGTGTTTTTAAAATTCACTTAATCTTTGGAACAAAACTGCATTAAAATAATTTGACTACCGACTCATCTAAGAAAGATATTAAGGGATATTCTTCGATAAATAGAAAATATATGGAAAGCATTAAATAGGGTCTACCTTGAAATAAATGGCCATATCTTTGTCTAAAATTGCCCCATTTCAATTATAAAGGTGTTTTTAGAATTCACTCGATCTTTGGAACAAAACTGCATTAAAATAATTTGACTTCCGACTCATCTAAGAAAGATATTAAGGGATATTCTTGACTAACAGAAAATATATTGAAAGCATTAAATAGGCTCTACCTTGAAATAAATGGCCATATCTTCGTCAAAAATTGCCCCATTTCAATTATAAAGGTGTTTTTAGAATTCACTCGATCTTTGGAACAAAACTGCATTAAAATAATTTGACTTCCGACTCATCTTAGACAGGTATTAAGGGATATTTTTCGATAAATAGAAAATATATGGAAAGTATTAAATAGGGTCTACCTTGAAATAAATGGCCATATCTTCGTCCAAAATTGCCCCATTTCAATTATCAAGGTGTTTTTAAAATTCACTCAATCTTGGGAACAAAACTGCATTAAAATAATTTGACTACCGACTCATCTAAGAAAGATATTAAGGGATATTCTTCGATAAATAGAAAATATATGGAAAGCATTAAATAGGGTCTACCTTGAAATAAATGGCCATATCTTCGTCAAAAATTGCCCCATCTCAATTATAAAGGTGTTTTTAGAATTCACTCGATCTTTGGAACAAAACTGCATTAAAATAATTTGACTTCCGACTCATCTTAGACAGGTATTAAGGGATATTTTTCGATAAATAGAAAATATATGGAAAGCATTAAATAGGGTCTACCTTGAAATAAATGGCCATATCTTCGTCAAAAATTGCCCCATTTCAATTATAAAGGTGTTTTTAAAATTCACTCAATCTTTGGAACAAAACTGCATTAAAATAATTTGACTACCGACTCATCTAAGAAAGATATTAAGGGATATTCTTCGATAAATAGAAAATATATGGAAAGCATTAAATAGGGTCTACCTTGAAATAAATGGCCATATCTTCGTCAAAAATTGCCCCATTTCAATTATAAAGGTGTTTTTAAAATTCACTCAATCTTTGGAACAAAACTGCATTAAAATAATTTGACTTCCGACTCATCTAAGAAAGATATTAAGGGATATTCTTCGATAAATAGAAAATATATGGAAAGCATTAAATAGTGTCTACCTTGAAATAAATGGCAATATCTTCGTCAAAAATTGCCCCATTTCAATTATAAAGGTGTTTTTAGAATTCACTCGATCTTTGGAACAAAACTGCATTAAAATAATTTGACTTCCGACTCATCTTAGACAGGTATTAAGGGATATTTTTCGATAAATAGAAAATATATGGAAAGTATTAAATAGGGTCTACCTTGAAATAAATGGCCATATCTTCGTCAAAAATTGCCCCATTTCAATAACAAAGGTGTTTTTAAAATTCACTTAATCTTTGGAACAAAACTGCATTAAAATAATTTGACTACCGACTCATCTAAGAAAGATATTAAGGGATATTCTTCGATAAATAGAAAATATATGGAAAGCATTAAATAGGGTCTACCTTGAAATAAATGGCCATATCTTCGTCAAAAATTGCCCCATTTCAATTATAAAGGTGTTTTTAGAATTCACTCGATCTTTGGAACAAAACTGCATTAAAATAATTTGACTTCCGACTCATCTAAGAAAGATATTAAGGGATATTCTTGACTAACAGAAAATATATGGAAAGCATTAAATAGGGTCTACCTTGAAATAAATGGCCATATCTTCGTCAAAAATTGCCCCATTTCAATTATAAAGGTGTTTTTAGAATTAACTTGATCTTTGGAACAAAACTGCATTAAAATAATTTGACTTCCGACTCATCTAAGAAAGATATTAAGGGATATTCTTCGATTAATAGAAAATATAAGCCAAACATTAAATAGGGTCAACCTTGAAATAAATGGCCATATCTTCGTAAAAAATTGCCCCATTTCAATTATAAAGGTGTTTTTAGAATTCACTCGATCTTTGGAACAAAACTGCATTAAAATAATTTGACTTCCGACTCGTCTTAGAAAGGTATTAAGGGATATTTTTCGATAAATAGAAAATATATGGAAAGTATTAAATAGGGTCTACCTTGAAATAAATAGCCATATCTTCGTCCAAAATTGCCCCATTTCAATTATAAAGGTGTTTTTAGAATTCACTCGATCTTTGGAACAAAACTGCATTAAAATAATTTGACTTCCGATTCATATAAGAAAGATATTAAGGGGATATTCTTTGATTAACAGAAAATATATGGAAAGTATTAAATAGGGTCTACCTTGAAATAAATAGCCATATCTTCGTCCAAAATTGCCCCATTTCAATTATAAAGGTAATTTTAGAATTCACTCGATCTTTGGAACAAAACTGCATTAAAATAATTTGACTTCCGACTCAGCTTAGAAAGATATTAATGGATATTCTTTGATTAACAGAAAATATATGGAAAGTATTAAATAGGGTCTACCTTGAAATAAATGGTCATATCTTCGTCAAAAATTGCCCCATTTCAATTATAAAGGTGTTTTTAGAATTCACTCGATCTTTGAAACAAAACTGCCTTAAAATAATTTGACTTCCGTCTCATCTAAGAAAGATATTAAGGGATATTCTTCGATAAATAGAAAATATATGGAAAGCATTAAATAGGGTCAACCTTGAAATAAATGGCCATATCTTCGTCTAAAATTGCCCCATTTCAATTATAAAGGTGTTTTTAGAATTCGACCGATCTTTGGAACAAAACTGCATTAAAATAATTTGACTTCCGACTCATCTAAGAAAGATATTAAGGGATATTCTTCGATAAATAGAAAATATATGGAAAGCATTAAATAGGGTCTACCTTGAAATAAATGGCCATATCTTCGTCAAAAATTGCCCCATTTCAATTATAAAGGTGTTTTTAGAATTCACTCGATCTTTGAAACAAAACTGCATTAAAATAATTTGACTTTCGATTCATCTAAGAAAGATATTAAGGGATATTCTTCGATTAATAGAAAATATATGGAAAGCATTAAATAGGGTCTACCTTGAAATAAATGGCCATATCTTCGTCAAAAATTTCCCCATTTCAATTATAAAGGTGTTTTTAGAATTCACTCAATCTTTGGAACAAAACTGCATTAAAATAATTTGACTTCCGACTCATCTAAGAAAGATATTAAGGGATATTCTTGATTAACAGAAAATATATTGAAAGCATTAAATAGGCTCTACCTTGAAATAAATGGCCATATCTTCGTCAAAAATTGCCCCATTTCAATTATAAAGGTGTTTTTAGAATTCGCTCGACCCTCGGAACAAAACTGCATTAAAATAATTTGACTTCCGACTCGTCTTAGAAAGGTATTAAGGGATATTTTTCGATAAATAGAAAATATATGGAAAGCATTAAATAGGGTCTACCTTGAAATAAATGGCCATATCTTCGTCAAAAACTGCCCCATTTCAATTATAAAGGTGTTTTTAGAATTCACTCAATCTTTAGAACAAAACTGCATTAAAATAATTTGACTACCGACTCATCTAAGAAAGATATTAAGGGATATTCTTCGATAAATAGAAAATATATGGAAAGCATTAAATAGGGTCTACCTTGAAATAAATGGCCATATCTTCGTCAAAAATTTCCCCATTTCAATTATAAAGGTGTTTTTAGAATTCACTCAATCTTTGGAACAAAACTGCATTAAAATAATTTGACTTCCGACTCATCTAAGAAAGATATTAAGGGATATTCTTGACTAACAGAAAATATATTGAAAGCATTAAATAGGCTCTACCTTGAAATAAATGGCCATATCTTCGTCAAAAATTGCCCCATTTCAATTATAAAGGTGGTTTTAGAATTCACTCGATCTTTGGAACAAAACTGCATTAAAATAATTTGACTTCCGACTCATCTTAGAAAGGTATTAAGGGATATTTTTCGATAAATAGAAAATATATGGAAAGCATTAAATAGGGTCAACCTTGAAATAAATGGCCATATCTTCGTCAAAAATTGCCCCATTTCAATTATAAAGGTGTTTTTAGAATTCACTCAATCTTTGGAACAAAACTGCATTAAAATAATTTGACTACCGACTCATCTAAGAAAGATATTAAGGGATATTCTTCGATAAATAGAAAATATATGGAAAGCATTAAATAGGGTCTACCTTGAAATAAATGGCCATATCTTCGTCAAAAATTTCCCCATTTCAATTATAAAAGTGTTTTTAGAATTCACTTGATCTTTAGAACAAAACTGCATTAAAATAATTTGACTTCCGACTCATCTAAGAAAGATATTAAGGGATATTCTTGATTAACAGAAAATATATTGAAAGCATTAAATAGGTTCTACCTTCAAATAAATAGCCATATCTTCGTCAAAAATTGCCCCATTTCAATAACAAAGGTGTTTTTAAAATTCACTTAATCTTTGGAACAAAACTGCATTAAAATAATTTGACTTCCGATTCATCTAAGAAAGATATTAAGGGATATTCTTCGATAAATAGAAAATATATGGAAAGCATTAAATAGGGTCTACCTTGAAATAAATGGCCATATCTTCGTCAAAAATTTCCCCATTTCAATTATAAAGGTGTTTTTAGAATTAACTTGATCTTTGGAACAAAACTGCATTAAAATAATTTGACTTCCGACTCATCTAAGAAAGATATTAAGGGATATTCTTGACTAACAGAAAATATATTGAAAGCATTAAATAGGTTCTACCTTCAAATAAATAGCCATATCTTCGTCAAAAATTGCCCCATTTCAATTATAAAGGTGTTTTTAGAATTTACTTGATCTTTGGAACAAAACTGCATTAAAATAATTTGACTTCCGATTCATATAAGAAAGATATTAAGGGATATTTTTCGATAAATAGAAAATATATGGAAAGTATTAAATAGGGTCTACCTTGAAATAAATGGCCATATCTTCGTCAAAAATTGCCCCATTTCAATTATAAAGGTGTTTTTAGAATTCGCTCGATCTTTGGAACAAAACTGCATTAAAATAATTTGACTTCCGACTCATCTAAGAAAGATATTAAGGGATATTCTTCGATAAATAGAAAATATATGGAAAGCATTAAATAGGGTCTACCTTGAAATAAATGGCCATATCTTCGTCAAAAATTGCCCCATTTCAATTGTAAAGGTGTTTTTAGAATTCACTCGATCTTTGAAACAAAACTGCATTAAAATAATATGACTTTCGATTCATCTAAGAAAGATATTAAGGGATATTCTTCGATTAATAGAAAATATAAGCCAAACATCAAATAGGGTCAACCTTGAAATAAATGGCCATATCTTCGCCAAAAATTGCCCCATTTCAATTATAAAGGTGTTTTTAGAATTCGCTCGACCCTCGGAACAAAACTGCATTAAAATAATTTGACTTCCGACTCATCTTAGACAGGTATTAAGGGATATTTTTCGATAAATAGAAAATATATGGAAAGCATTAAATAGGCTCTACCTTGAAATAAATGGCCATATCTTCGTCAAAAATTGCCCCATTTCAATTATAAAGGTGTTTTTAGAATTCACTCAATCTTTGGAACAAAACTGCATTAAAATAATTTGACTACCGACTCATCTAAGAAAGATATTAAGGGATATTCTTCGATAAATAGAAAATATATTGAAAGCATTAAATAGGCTCTACCTTGAAATAAATGGCCATATCTTCGTCAAAAATTGCCCCATTTCAATTATAAAGGTGTTTTTAGAATTCACTCGATCTTTGGAACAAAACTGCATTAAAATAATTTGACTTCCGTCTCATCTAAAAAAGATATTAAGGGATATTCTTCGATAAATAGAAAATATATGGAAAGCATTAAATAGGGTCTACCTTGAAATAAATGGCCATATCTTCGTCAAAAATTGCCCCACTTCAATTACAAAGGTGTTTTTAGAATTCGCTTAATCTTTGAAACAAAACTGCATTAAAATAATTTGACTTCCGATTCATATAAGAAAGATATTAAGGGATATTCTTCGATAAATAGAAAATATATGGAAAGCATTAAATAGGGTCAACCTTGAAATAAATGGCCATATCTTCGTCTAAAATTGCCCCATTTCAATTATAAAGGTGTTTTTAGAATTCACTCAATCTTTGGAACAAAACTGCATTAAAATAATTTGACTTCCGATTCATCTAAGAAAGATATTAAGGGATATTCTTCGATAAATAGAAAATATATGGAAAGCATTAAATAGGGTCAATCTTGAAATAAATGGCCATATCTTCGTCAAAAATTGCCCCATTTCAATTATAAAGGTGTTTTTAGAATTCACTCGATCTTTGGAACAAAACTGCATTAAAATAATTTGACTTCCGACTCATCTAAGAAAGATATTAAGGGATATTCTTCGACTAACAGAAAATATATTGAAAGCATTAAATAGGTTCTACCTTCAAATAAATAGCCATATCTTCGTCAAAAATTGCCCCATTTCAATTATAAAGGTGTTTTTAGAATTTACTTGATCTTTGGAACAAAACTGCATTAAAATAATTTGACTTCCGATTCATATAAGAAAGATATTAAGGGATATTCTTCGATAAATAGAAAATATATGGAAAGCATTAAATAGGGTCAACCTTGAAATAAATGGCCATATCTTCGTCTAAAATTGCCCCATTTCAATTATAAAGGTGTTTTTAGAATTCGCTCGATCTTTGGAACAAAACTGCATTAAAATAATTTGACTTCCGACTCATCTAAGAAAGATATTAAGGGATATTCTTCGATAAATAGAAAATATATGGAAAGCATTAAATAGGGTCTACCTTGAAATAAATGGCCATATCTTCGTCAAAAATTGCCCCATTTCAATTGTAAAGGTGGTTTTAGAATTCACTCGATCTTTGAAACAAAACTGCATTAAAATAATTTGACTTTCGATTCATCTAAGAAAGATATTAAGGGATATTCTTCGATTAATAGAAAATATATGGAAAGCATTAAATAGGGTCTACCTTGAAATAAATAGCCATATCTTCGTCAAAAATTGCCCCATTTCAATTATAAAGGTGTTTTTAGAATTGGCTCAATCCTCGAAGCAAAACTGAATTAAAATAATTTGACTTCCGACTCGTCTTAGAAAGGTATTAAGGGATATTTTTCGATAAATAGAAAATATATGGAAAGCATTAAATAGGGTCTACCTTGAAATAAATGGCCATATCTTCGTCAAAAATTGCCCCATTTCAATTATAAAGGTGTTTTTAGAATTCGCTCGATCCTCGAAACAAAACTGCATTAAAATAATTTGACTACCGACTCATCTAAGAAAGATATTAAGGGATATTCTTAGATAAATAGAAAATATATGGAAAGCATTAAATAGGGTCTACCTTGAAATAAATGGCCATATCTTCGTCAAAAATTGCCCCATTTCAATTATAAAGGTGTTTTTAGAATTCACTCGATCTTTGGAACAAAACTGCATTAAAATAATTTGACTTCCGTCTCATCTTAGAAAGATATTAAGGGATATTCTTCGATAAATAGAAAATATATGGAAAGCATTAAATAGGGTCAACCTTGAAATAAATGGCCATATCTTCGTCAAAAATTGCCCCATTTCAATAACAAAGGTGTTTTTAGAATTCGCTCGATCTTTGGAACAAAATTGCATTAAAATAATTTGACTTCCGACTCATCTAAGAAAGATATTAAGGGATATTCTTTGATTAACAGAAAATATATGGAAAGTATTAAATAGGTCTACCTTGAAATAAATGGCCATATCTTCGTCAAAAATTGCCTCATTTCAATTATAAAGGTGTTTTTAGAATTCACTCGATCTTTGGAACAAAACTGCATTAAAATAATTTGACTTTCGACTCATCTAAGAAAGATATTAAGGGATATTCTTTGATTAATAGAAAATATATTGAAAGCATTAAATAGGGTCTACCTTGAAATAAATGGCCATATCTTCGTCAAAAATTGCCCCATTTCAATTATAAAGGTGTTTTTAGAATTCACTTGATCTTTGGAACAAAAGTGCATTAAAATAATTTGACTTCCGACTCGTCTTAGAAAGGTATTAAGGGATATTTTTCGATAAATACAAAATATATTGAAATCATTAAATAGGGTCTACCTTGAAATAAATGGCCATATCTTCGTCAAAAATTGCCCCATTTCAATTATAAAGGTGTTTTTAGAATTCACTCAATCTTTGGAACAAAACTGCATTAAAATAATTTGACTACCGACTCATCTAAGAAAGATATTAAGGGATATTCTTCGATAAATAGAAAATATATGGAAAGCATTAAATAGGGTCTACCTTGAAATAAATGGCCATATCTTCGTCAAAAATTGCCCCATTTCAATTATAAAGGTGTTTTTAGAATTCACTCAATCTTTGGAACAAAACTGCATTAAAATAATTTGACTTCCGACTCATCTAAGAAAGATATTAAGGGATATTCTTGATTAACAGAAAATATATGGAAAGCATTAAATAGGGTCTACCTTGAAATAAATGGCCATATCTTCGTCAAAAATTGCCCCATTTCAACTATAAAGGTGTTTTTAGAATTCACTCAATCTTTGGAACAAAACTGCATTAAAATAATTTGACTTCCGACTCATCTAAGAAAGATATTAAGGGATATTCTTCGATAAATAGAAAATATATGGAAAGCATTAAATAGGGTCAACCTTGAAATAAATGGCCATATCTTCGTCAAAAATTGCCCCATTTCAATTATAAAGGTGTTTTTAGAATTCACTCAATCTTTGGAACAAAACTGCATTAAAATAATTTGACTACCGACTCATCTAAGAAAGATATTAAGGGATATTCTTCGATAAATAGAAAATATATCGAAAAGCATTAAATAGGGTCTACCTTGAAATAAATGGCCATATCTTCGTCAAAAATTGCCCCATTTCAATTATAAAGGTGTTTTTAGAATTCACTCGATCTTTGGAACAAAACTGCATTAAAATAATTTGACTTCCGACTCATCTAAGAAAGATATTAAGGGATATTCTTCGATTAACAGAAAATATATGGAAAGCATTAAATAGGCTCTACCTTGAAATAAATGGCCATATCTTCGTCAAAAATTGCCCCATTTCAATTATAAAGGTGTTTTTAGAATTCACTCGATCTTTGGAACAAAACTGCATTAAAATAATTTGACTTCCGACTCATCTTAGAAAGATATTAAGGGATATTTTTCGATAAATAGAAAATATATGGAAAGCATTAAATAGGGTCTACCTTGAAATAAATGGCCATATCTTCGTCAAAAATTGCCCCATTTCAATTATAAAGGTGTTTTTAGAATTCACTCAATCTTTAGAACAAAACTGCATTAAAATAATTTGACTACCGACTCATCTAAGAAAGATATTAAGGGATTCTTCGATAAATAGAAAATATATGGAAAGCATTAAATAGGGTCTACCTTGAAATAAATGGCCATATCTTCGTCAAAAATTGCCCCATTTCAATTATAAAGGTGTTTTTAGAATTCACTCAATCTTTGGAACAAAACTGCATTAAAATAATTTGACTACCGACTCATCTAAGAAAGATTCTAAGGGATATTCTTCGATTAATAGAAAATATATGGAAAGCAATAAATAGGCTCTACCTTGAAATAAATGGCCATATCTTCGTCAAAAATTGCCCCATTTCAATTATAAAGGTGTTTTTAGAATTCACTCGATCTTTGGAACAAAACTGCATTAAAATAATTTGACTTCCGACTCATCTTAGAAAGGTATTAAGGGATATTTTTCGATAAATAGAAAATATATGGAAAGCATTAAATAGGGTCTACCTTGAAATAAATGGCCATATCTTCGTCAAAAATTGCCCCATTTCAATTATAAAGGTGTTTTTAGAATTCACTCAATCTTTGGAACAAAACTGCATTAAAATAATTTGACTTCCGACTCATCTAAGAAAGATATTAAGGGATATTCTTCGATAAATAGAAAATATATGGAAAGCATTAAATAGGGTCTACCTTGAAATAAATGGCCATATCTTCGTCAAAAATTGCCCCATTTCAATTATAAAGGTGTTTTTAGAATTCACTCAATCTTTGGAACAAAACTGCATTAAAATAATTTGACTTCCGACTCATCTAAGAAAGATATTAAGGGATATTCTTGATTAATAGAAAATATATGGAAAGCATTAAATAGGGTCTACCTTGAAATAAATGGCCATATCTTCGTCAAAAATTGCCCCATTTCAATTATAAAGGTGTTTTTAGAATTCACTCGATCTTTGGAACAAAACTGCGTTAAAATAATTTGACTTCCGACTCATCTAAGAAAGATATTAAGGGATATTCTTCGATAAATAGAAAATATATGGAAAGCATTAAATAGGGTCTACCTTGAAATAAATGGCCATATCTTCGTCAAAAATTGCCCCATTTCAATAACAAAGGTGTTTTTAAAATTCACTTAATCTTTGGAACAAAACTGCATTAAAATAATTTGACTACCGACTCATCTAAGAAAGATATTAAGGGATATTCTTCGATAAATAGAAAATATATGGAAAGCATTAAATAGGGTCTACCTTGAAATAAATGGCCATATCTTCGTCAAAAATTGCCCCATTTCAATTATAAAGGTGTTTTTAGAATTCACTCAATCTTTGGAACAAAACTGCATTAAAATAATTTGACTTCCGACTCATCTAAGAAAGATATTAAGGGATATTCTTGACTAACAGAAAATATATGGAAAGCATTAAATAGGGTCTACCTTCAAATAAATAGCCATATCTTCGTCAAAAATTGCCCCATTTCAATTATAAAGGTGTTTTTAGAATTTACTTGATCTTTGGAACAAAACTGCATTAAAATAATTTGACTTCCGATTCATATAAGAAAGATATTAAGGGATATTTTTCGATTAATAGAAAATTTATGGAAAGCATTAAATAGGGTCTACCTTGAAATAAATGGCCATATCTTCGTCAAAAATTGCCCCATTTCAATTATAAAGGTATTTTTAGAATTCGCTCGATCTTTGGAACAAAACTGCATTAAAATAATTTGACTTCCGACTCATCTAAGAAAGATATTAAGGGATATTCTTCGATAAATAGAAAATATATGGAAAGCATTAAATAGGGTCTACCTTGAAATAAATGGCCATATCTTCGTCAAAAATTGCCCCATTTCAATTATAAAGGTGTTTTTAGAATTCACTCGATCTTTGGAACAAAACTGCATTAAAATAATTTGACTTCCGACTCATCTAAGAAAGATATTAAGGGATATTCTTCGATAAATAGAAAATATAAGGAAAGCATTAAATAGGGTCTACCTTGAAATAAATGGCCATATCTTCGTCAAAAATTGCCCCATTTCAATTATAAAGGTGTTTTTAGAATTCGCTCGATCCTCGGAACAAAACTGCATTAAAATAATTTGACTTCCGACTCATCTAAGAAAGATATTAAGGGATATTCTTCGATAAATAGAAAATATATGGAAAGCATTAAATAGGGTCTACCTTGAAATAAATGGCCATATCTCCGTCAAAAATTGCCCCATTTCAATTATAAAGGTGTTTTTAGAATTCACTCGATCTTTGGAACAAAACTGCATTAAAATAATTTGACTTCCGACTCATCTAAGAAAGATATTAAGGGATATTCTTCGATAAATAGAAAATATATGGAAAGCATTAAATGGGGTCTACCTTGAAATAAATGGCCATATCTTCGTCAAAAATTGCCCCATTTCAATTATAAAGGTGTTTTTAGAATTCACTCGATCTTTGGAACAAAACTGCATTAAAATAATTTGACTTCCGACTCGTCTTAGAAAGGAGGGATATTTTCGATAAATGAAAATATATGGAAAGCATTAAATAGGGTCTACCTTGAAATAAATGGCCATATCTTCGTCAAAAATTGCCCCATTTCAATTATAAAGGTGTTTTTAGAATTCACTCAATCTTTGGAACAAAACTGCTTTAAAATAATTTGACTACCGACTCATCTAAGAAAGATATTAAGGGATATTCTTCGATAAATAGAAAATATATGGAAAGCATTAAATAGGTTCTACCTTCAAATAAATAGCCATATCTTCGTCAAAAATTGCCCCATTTCAATTATAAAGGTGTTTTTAGAATTCACTTGATCTTTGGAACAAAACTGCATTAAAATAATTTGACTTCCGACTCATCTTAGAAAGGTACTAAGGGATATTCTTCGATAAATAGAAAATATATGGAAAGCATTAAATAGGGTCTACCTTGAAATAAATGGCCATATCTTCGTCAAAAATTGCCCCATTGCAATAACAAAGGTGTTTTTAAAATTCACTCGATCTTTGGAACAAAACTGCATTAAAATAATTTGACTTTCGATTCATCTAAGTAAGATATTAAGGGATATTCTTCGATAAATAGAAAATATATGGAAAGCATTAAATGGGGTCTATCTTGAAATAAATGGCCATATCTTCGTAAAAAATTGCCCCATTTCAATTATAAAGGTGTTTTTAGAATTCACTCGATCTTTGGAACAAAACTGCATTAAAATAATTTGACTACCGACTCATCTAAGAAAATATTAGAATTCTTCAAATAGAAAATATATGGAAAGCATTAAATAGGGTCTACCTTGAAATAAATGGCCATATCTTCGTCAAAAATTGCCCCATTTCAATTATAAAGGTGTTTTTAGAATTCACTCAATCTTTGGAACAAAACTGCTTTAAAATAATTTGACTACCGACTCATCTAAGAAAGATATTAAGGGATATTCTTCGATAAATAGAAAATATATGGAAAGCATTAAATAGGCTCTACCTTGAAATAAATGGCCATATCTTCGTCAAAAATTGCCCCATTTCAATTATAAAGGTGTTTTTAGAATTCACTCGATCTTTGGAACAAAACTGCATTAAAATAATTTGACTTCCGACTCATCTTAGAAAGGTATTAAGGGATATTTTTCGATAAATAGAAAATATATGGAAAGCATTAAATAGGGTCTACCTTGAAATAAATGGCCATATCTTCGTCAAAAATTGCCCCATTGCAATAACAAAGGTGTTTTTAAAATTCACTCAATCTTTGGAACAAAACTGCATTAAAATAATTTGACTACCGACTCATCTAAGAAAGATATTAAGGGATATTCTTCGATAAATAGAAAATATATGGAAAGCATTAAATAGGGTCTACCTTCAAATAAATAGCCATGTCTTCGTCAAAAATTGCCCCATTTCAATTATAAAGGTGTTTTTAGAATTCACTCGATCTTTGGAACAAAACTGCATTAAAATAATTTGACTTCCGACTCATCTAAGAAAGATATTAAGGGATATTCTTGACTAACAGAAAATATATGGAAAGCATTAAATAGGGTCTACCTTGAAATAAATGGCCATATCTTCGTCAAAAATTGCCCCATTTCAATTAAAAAGGTGCTTTTAGAATTTACTTGATCTTTGGAACAAAACTGCATTAAAATAATTTGACTTCCGACTCATCTAAAAAAGATATTAAGGGATATTCTTCGATAAATAGAAAATATATGGAAAGCATTAAATAGGGTCAACCTTGAAATAAATGGCCATATCTTCGTCAAAAATTGCCCCATTTCAATTATAAAGGTGTTTTTAGAATTCGCTCGATCTTTGGAACAAAACTGCATTAAAATAATTTGACTTCCGACTCATCTAAGAAAGATATTAAGGGATATTCTTCGATAAATAGAAAATATATGGAAAGCATTAAATAGGGTCTACCTTGAAATAAATGGCCATATCTTCGTCAAAAATTGCCCCATTTCAATTATAAAGGTGTTTTTAGAATTCACTCGATCTTTGGAACAAAACTGCATTAAAATAATTTGACTTCCGACTCATCTAAGAAAGATATTAAGGGATATTCTTCGATTAATAGAAAATATATGGAAAGCATTAAATAGGGTCTACCTTGAAATAAATGGCCATATCTTCGTCAAAAATTGCCCCATTTCAATTATAAAGGTGTTTTTAGAATTCACTCGATCTTTGGAACAAAACTGCATTAAAA
The DNA here is from genome assembly GCF_018153295.1 of Drosophila grimshawi. Classification (NCBI taxonomy): domain Eukaryota; kingdom Metazoa; phylum Arthropoda; class Insecta; order Diptera; family Drosophilidae; genus Drosophila; species Drosophila grimshawi. Next base: position 33,771 of record NW_025062654.1, on the reverse strand, counting down.
TAATTTGACTTCCGACTCATCTAAGAAAGATATTAAGGGATATTCTTCGATAAATAGAAAATATATGGAAAGCATTAAATAGGGTCTACCTTGAAATAAATGGCCATATCTTCGTCAAAAATTGCCCCATTTCAATTATAAAGGTGTTTTTAGAATTCACTCGATCTTTGGAACAAAACTGCATTAAAATAATTTGACTTCCGACTCATCTAAGAAAGATATTAAGGGATATTCTTCGATAAATAGAAAATATATGGAAAGCATTAAATAGGGTCTACCTTGAAATAAATGGCCATATCTTCGTCAAAAATTGCCCCATTTCAATTATAAAGGTGTTTTTAGAATTCACTCGATCTTTGGAACAAAACTGCATTAAAATAATTTGACTTCCGACTCATCTAAGAAAGATATTAAGGGATATTCTTCGATAAATAGAAAATATATGGAAAGCATTAAATAGGGTCTACCTTGAAATAAATGGCCATATCTTCGTCAAAAATTGCCCCATTTCAATTATAAAGGTGTTTTTAGAATTCACTCGATCTTTGGAACAAAACTGCATTAAAATAATTTGACTTCCGACTCATCTAAGAAAGATATTAAGGGATATTCTTCGATAAATAGAAAATATATGGAAAGCATTAAATAGGCTCTACCTTGAAATAAATGGCCATATCTTCGTCAAAAATTGCCCCATTTCAATTATAAAGGTGTTTTTAGAATTCGCTCGATCTTTGGAACAAAACTGCATTAAAATAATTTGACTTCCGACTCATCTAAGAAAGATATTAAGGGATATTCTTCGATAAATAGAAAATATATGGAAAGCATTAAATAGGGTCTACCTTGAAATAAATGGCCATATCTTCGTCAAAAATTGCCCCATTTCAATTATAAAGGTGTTTTTAGAATTCGCTCGATCTTTGGAACAAAACTGCATTAAAATAATTTGACTTCCGACTCATCTAAGAAAGATATTAAGGGATATTCTTCGATTAATAGAAAATATATGGAAAGCATTAAATAGGGTCAACCTTGAAATAAATGGCCATATCTTCGTCAAAAATTGCCCCATTTCAATTATAAAGGTGTTTTTAGAATTCACTCGATCTTTGGAACAAAACTGCATTAAAATAATTTGACTTCCGACTCATCTAAGAAAGATATTAAGGGATATTCTTCGATAAATAAAAAATATATGGAAAGCATTAAATAGGGTCTACCTTGAAATAAATGGCCATATCTTCGTCAAAAATTGCCCCATTTCAATTATAAAGGTGTTTTTAGAATTCGCTCGATCTTTGAAACAAAACTGCATTAAAATAATTTGACTTCCGACTCATCTAAGAAAGATATTAAGGGATATTCTTCGATAAATAAAAAATATATGGAAAGCATTAAGTAGGCTCTACCTTGAAATAAATGGCCATATCTTCGTCAAAAATTGCCCCATTTCAATTATAAAGGTGTTTTTAGAATTCGCTCGATCTTTGAAAGAAAACTGCATTAAAATAATTTGACTACCGGCTCATCTAAGAAAGATATTAAGGGATATTCTTCGATAAATAGAAAATATATGGAAAGCATTAAATAGGGTCTACCTTGAAATAAATGGCCATATCTTCGTCAAAAATTGCCCCATTTCAATTATAAAGGTGTTTTTAGAATTCACTCGATCTTTGGAACAAAACTGCATTAAAATAATTTGACTTCCGACTCATCTAAGAAAGATATTAAGGGATATTCTTCGATTAATAGAAAATATAAGGAAAGCATTAAATAGGGTCTACCTTGAAATAAATGGCCATATCTTCGTCAAAAATTGCCCCATTTCAATTATAAAGGTGTTTTTAGAATTCGCTCGATCTTTGGAACAAAACTGCATTAAAATAATTTGACTTCCGACTCATCTAAGAAAGATATTAAGGGATATTCTTCGATAAATAGAAAATATATGGAAAGCATTAAATAGGGTCTACCTTGAAATAAATGGCCATATCTTCGTCAAAAATTGCCCCATTTCAATTATAAAGGTGTTTTTAGAATTCACTCGATCTTTGGAACAAAACTGCATTAAAATAATTTGACTTCCGACTCATCTAAGAAAGATATTAAGGGATATTCTTCGATAAATAGAAAATATATGGAAAGCATTAAATAGGGTCTACCTTGAAATAAATGGCCATATCTTCGTCAAAAATTGCCCCATTTCAATTATAAAGGTGTTTTTAGAATTCACTCGATCTTTGGAACAAAACTGCATTAAAATAATTTGACTTCCGACTCATCTAAGAAAGATATTAAGGGATATTCTTGACTAACAGAAAATATATGGAAAGCATTAAATAGGGTCTACCTTGAAATAAATGGCCATATCTTCGTCAAAAATTGCCCCATTTCAATTATAAAGGTATTTTTAGAATTTGCTTGATCTTTGGAACAAAACTGCATTAAAATAATTTGACTTCCGACTCAGCTAAGAAAGATATTAAGGGATATTCTTTGATAAACAGAAAATATATGGAAAGTATTAAATAGGGTCTACCTTGAAATAAATGGCCATATCTTCGTCAAAAATTGCCCCATTTCAATTATAAAGGTGTTTTTAGAATTCACTCGATCTTTGGAACAAAACTGCATTAAAATAATTTGACTTCCGACTCATCTAAGAAAGATATTAAGGGATATTCTTCGATAAATAGAAAATATAAGGAAAGCATTAAATAGGGTCAACCTTGAAATAAATGGCCATATCTTCGTCAAAAATTGCCCCATTTCAATTATAAAGGTGTTTTTAGAATTCGCTCGATCTTTGGAACAAAACTGCATTAAAATAATTTGACTTCCGACTCATCTAAGAAAGATATTAAGGGATATTCTTCGATAAATAGAAAATATATGGAAAGCATTAAATAGGGTCTACCTTGAAATAAATGGCCATATCTTCGTCAAAAATTGCCCCATTTCAATTATAAAGGTGTTTTTAGAATTCACTCGATCTTTGAAACAAAACTGCATTAAAATAATTTGACTTCCGACTCATCTAAGAAAGATATTAAGGGATATTCTTCGATTAATAGAAAATATAAGCCAAACATTAAATAGGATCAACCTTGAAATAAATGGCCATATCTTCGTCAAAAATTGCCCCATTTCAATTATAAAGGTGTTTTTAGAATTCGCTTGATCCTCGGAACAAAACTGCATTAAAATAATTTGACTTCCGACTCATCTAAGAAAGATATTAAGGGATATTCTTCGATAAATAGAAAATATATGGAAAGCATTAAATAGGCTCTACCTTGGAAATAAATGGCCATATCTTCGTCAAAAATTGCCCCATTTCAATTATAAAGGTGTTTTTAGAATTCACTCGATCTTTGGAACAAAACTGCATTAAAATAATTTGACTTCCGACTCGTCTTAGAAAGGTATTAAGGGATATTTTTCGATAAATAGAAAATATATGGAAAGCATTAAATAGGGTCTACCTTGAAATAAATGGCCATATCTTCGTCAAAAATTGCCCCATTTCAATTATAAAGGTGTTTTTAGAATTCACTCAATCTTTGGAACAAAACTGCATTAAAATAATTTGACTACCGACTCATCTAAGAAAGATATTAAGGGATATTCTTCGATAAATAGAAAATATATGGAAAGCATTAAATAGGGTCAACCTTGAAATAAATGGCCATATCTTCGTCAAAAATTGCCCCATTTCAATTATAAAGGTGTTTTTAGAATTCACTCGATCTTTGGAACAAAACTGCATTAAAATAATTTGACTTCCGACTCATCTAAGAAAGATATTAAGGGATATTCTTGACTAACAGAAAATATATGGAAAGCATTAAATAGGGTCTACCTTGAAATAAATGGCCATATCTTCGTCAAAAATTGCCCCATTTCAATTATAAAGGTGTTTTTAGAATTCGCTTGATCTTTGGAACAAAACAGCATTAAAATACTTTGACTTCCGACTCATCTAAGAAAGATATTAAGGGATATTCTTTGATTAACAGAAAATATATGGAAAGCATTAAATAGGGTCTACCTTGAAATAAATGGCCATATCTTCGTCAAAAATTGCCCCATTTCAATTATAAAGGTGTTTTTAGAATTCGCTTGATCTTTGAAACAAAACTGCATTAAAATAATTTGACTTCCGACTCATCTAAGAAAGATATTAAGGGATATTCTTCGATAAATAGAAAATATATGGAAAGCATTAAATAGGGTCTACCTTGAAATAAATGGCCATATCTTCGTCAAAAATTGCCCCATTTCAATTATAAAGGTGTTTTTAAAATTCACTCGATCTTTGGAACAAAACTGCATTAAAATAATTTGACTTCCGACTCATCTTAGAAAGGTATTAAGGGATATTTTTCGATAAATAGAAAATATATGGAAAGCATTAAATAGGGTCTACCTTGAAATAAATGGCCATATCTTCGTCAAAAATTGCCCCATTTCAATTATAAAGGTGTTTTTAGAATTCACTCGATCTTTGGAACAAAACTGCATTAAAATAATTTGACTTCCGACTCATCTAAGAAAGATATTAAGGGATATTCTTCGATAAATAGAAAATATATGGAAAGCATTAAATAGGGTCTACCTTGAAATAAATGGCCATATCTTCGTCAAAAATTGCCCCATTTCAATTATAAAGGTGTTTTTAGAATTCACTCGATCTTTGGAACAAAACTGCATTAAAATAATTTGACTACCGACTCATCTAAGAAAGATATTAAGGGATATTCTTCGATAAATAGAAAATATATGGAAAGCATTAAATAGGGTCTACCTTGAAATAAATGGCCATATCTTCGTCAAAAATTGCCCCATTTCAATTATAAAGGTGTTTTTAGAATTCACTCGATCTTTGGAACAAAACTGCATTAAAATAATTTGACTTCCGACTCATCTAAGAAAGATATTAAGGGATATTCTTCGATAAATAGAAAATATATGGAAAGCATTAAATAGGGTCTACCTTGAAATAAATGGCCATATCTTCGTCAAAAATTGCCCCATTTCAATTATAAAGGTGTTTTTAGAATTCACTCGATCTTTGGAACAAAACTGCATTAAAATAATTTGACTTCCGACTCATCTAAGAAAGATATTAAGGGATATTCTTCGATTAACAGAAAATATATGGAAAGCATTAAATAGGGTCTACCTTGAAATAAATGGCCATATCTTCGTCAAAAATTGCCCCATTTCAATTATAAAGGTGTTTTTAGAATTCACTCGATCTTTGGAACAAAACTGCATTAAAATAATTTGACTTCCGACTCGTCTTAGAAAGGTATTAAGGGATATTCTTCGATAAATAGAAAATATATGGAAAGCATTAAATAGGGTCAACCTTGAAATAAATGGCCATATCTTCGTCAAAAATTGCCCCATTTCAATTATAAAGGTGTTTTTAGAATTCACTCGATCTTTGAAAAAAACTGCATTAAAATAATTTGACTTCCGACTCATCTAAGAAAGATATTAAGGGATATTCTTCGATAAATAGAAAATATATGGAAAGCATTAAATAGGGTCTACCTTGAAATAAATGGCCATATCTTCGTCAAAAATTGCCCCATTTCAATTATAAAGGTGTTTTTAGAATTCACTCAATCTTTGGAACAAAACTGCATTAAAATAATTTGACTTCCGACTCATCTAAGAAAGATATTAAGGGATATTCTTCGATTAACAGAAAATATATGGAAAGCATTAAATAGGGTCTACCTTGAAATAAATGGCCATATCTTCGTCAAAAATTGCCCCATTTCAATTATAAAGGTGTTTTTAGAATTCACTCGATCTTTGGAACAAAACTGCATTAAAATAATTTGACTTCCGACTCATCTAAGAAAGGTATTAAGGGATATTCTTCGATAAATAGAAAATATATGGAAAGCATTAAATAGGGTCTACCTTGAAATAAATGGCCATATCTTCGTCAAAAATTGCCCCATTTCAATAATAAAGGTGTTTTTAGAATTCACTCGATCTTTGGAACAAAACTGCATTAAAATAATTTGACTTCCGACTCATCTAAGAAAGATATTAAGGGATATTCTTCGATAAATAGAAAATATATGGAAAGCATTAAATAGGGTCTACCTTGAAATAAATGGCCATATCTTCGTCAAAAATTGCCCCATTTCAATTATAAAGGTGTTTTTAGAATTCACTCGATCTTTGGAACAAAACTGCATTAAAATAATTTGACTTCCGACTCATCTAAGAAAGATATTAAGGGATATTCTTCGATTAATAGAAAATATATGGAAAGCATTAAATAGGGTCTACCTTGAAATAAATGGCCATATCTTCGTCAAAAATTGCCCCATTTCAATTATAAAGGTGTTTTTAGAATTCACTCGATCTTTGGAACAAAACTGCATTAAAATAATTTGACTTCCGACTCATCTAAGAAAGATATTAAGGGATATTCTTCGATAAATAGAAAATATATGGAAAGCATTAAATAGGGTCTACCTTGAAATAAATGGCCATATCTTCGTCAAAAATTGCCCCATTTCAATAATAAAGGTGTTTTTAAAATTCACTCAATCTTTGGAACAAAACTGCATTAAAATAATTTGACTTCCGACTCATCTAAGAAAGATATTAAGGGATATTCTTCGATAAATAGAAAATATATGGAAAGCATTAAATAGGGTCTACCTTGAAATAAATGGCCATATCTTCGTCAAAAATTGCCCCATTTCAATTATAAAGGTGTTTTTAGAATTCACTCGATCTTTGAAACAAAACTGCATTAAAATAATTTGACTTCCAACTCATCTAAGAAAGATATTAAGGGAAATTCTTGACTAACAGAAAATATATGGAAAGCATTAAATAGGGTCTACCTTGAAATAAATGGCCATATCTTCGTCAAAAATTGCCCCATTTCAATTATAAAGGTGTTTTTAGAATTCACTCGATCTTTGGAACAAAACTGCGTTAAAATAATTTGACTTCCGACTCATCTAAGAAAGATATTAAGGGATATTCTTCGATAAATAGAAAATATATGGAAAGCATTAAATAGGGTCAACCTTGAAATAAATGGCCATATCTTCGTCAAAAATTGCCCCATTTCAATTATAAAGGTGTTTTTAGAATTCGCTCGATCTTTGGAACAAAACTGCATTAAAATAATTTGACTTCCGACTCATCTAAGAAAGATATTAAGGGATATTCTTCGATAAATAGAAAATATATGGAAAGCATTAAATAGGGTCTACCTTGAAATAAATGGCCATATCTTCGTCAAAAATTGCCCCATTTCAATTGTAAAGGTGTTTTTAGAATTCACTCGATCTTTGAAACAAAACTGCATTAAAATAATTTGACTTCCGACTCATCTAAGAAAGATATTAAGGGATATTCTTCGATAAATAGAAAATATAAGCCAAAGCATTAAATAGGATCTACCTTGAAATAAATGGCCATATCTTCGTCAAAAATTGCCCCATTTTAATTATAAAGGTGTTTTTAGAATTCGCTTGACCCTCGGAACAAAACTGCATTAAAATAATTTGACTTCCGACTCATCTAAGAAAGATATTAAGGGATATTTTTCGATAAATAGAAAATATATGGAAAGCATTAAATAGGCTCTACCTTGAAATAAATGGCCATATCTTCGTCAAAAATTGCCCCATTTCAATTATAAAGGTGTTTTTAGAATTCACTCGATCTTTGGAACAAAACTGCATTAAAATAATTTGACTACCGACTCATCTAAGAAAGATATTAAGGGATATTCTTCGATAAATAGAAAATATATGGAAAGCATTAAATAGGGTCTACCTTGAAATAAATGGCCATATCTTCGTCAAAAATTGCCCCATTTCAATTATAAAGGTGTTTTTAGAATTCGCTCGATCCTCGAAACAAAACTGCATTAAAATAATTTGACTTCCGTCTCGTCTAAGAAAGATATTAAGGGATATTCTTCGATTAATAGAAAATATATGGAAAGCATTAAATAGGGTCAACCTTGAAATAAATGGCCATATCTTCGTCAAAAATTGCCCCATTTCAATTATAAAGGTGTTTTTAGAATTCGCTCGATCTTTGGAACAAAACTGCATTAAAATAATTTGACTTCCGACTCATCTAAGAAAGATATTAAGGGATATTCTTCGATAAATAGAAAATATATGGAAAGCATTAAATAGGGTCTACCTTGAAATAAATGGCCATATCTTCGTCAAAAATTGCCCCATTTCAATTATAAAGGTGTTTTTAGAATTAACTTGATCTTTGGAACAAAACTGCATTAAAATAATTTGACTTCCGATTCATCTAAGAAAGATATTAAGGGATATTCTTCGATTAACAGAAAATATATGGAAAGCATTAAATAGGGTCAACCTTGAAATAAATGGCCATATCTTCGTCAAAAATTGCCCCATTTCAATTATAAAGGTGTTTTTAGAATTCGCTCGATCTTTGGAACAAAATTGCATTAAAATAATTTGACTTCCGACTCATCTAAGAAAGATATTAAGGGATATTCTTCGATAAATAGAAAATATATGGAAAGCATTAAATAGGGTCTACCTTGAAATAAATGGCCATATCTTCGTCAAAAATTGCCCCATTTCAATTATAAAGGTGTTTTTAGAATTCGCTTGATCTTTGGAACAAAACTGCATTAAAATAATTTGACTTCCGACTCATCTAAGAAAGATATTAAGGGATATTCTTCGATAAATAGAAAATATATGGAAAGCATTAAATAGGGTCTACCTTGAAATAAATGGCCATATCTTCGTCAAAAATTGCCCCATTTCAATTATAAAGGTGTTTTTGGAATTCGCTTGATCTTTGGAACAAAACTGCATTAAAATAATTTGACTTCCGACTCATCTAAGAAAGATATTAAGGGATATTCTTCGATAAATAGAAAATATATGGAAAGCATTAAATAGGGTCTACCTTGAAATAAATGGCCATATCTTCGTCAAAAATTGCCCCATTTCAATTACAAAGGTGTTTTTAAAATTCACTCGATCTTTGGAACAAAACTGCATTAAAATAATTTGACTTCCGACTCATCTAAGAAAGATATTAAGGGATATTCTTCGATTAATAGAAAATATAAGGCAAACATTAAATAGGGTCAACCTTGAAATAAATGGCCATATCTTCGTCAAAAATTGCCACATTTCAATTATAAAGGTGTTTTTAGAATTCACTCGATCTTTGGAACAAAACTGCATTAAAATAATTTGACTTCCGACTCATCTTAGAAAGATATTAAGGGATATTCTTCGATAAATAGAAAATATATGGAAAGCATTAAATAGGGTCTACCTGAAATAAATGGCCCATATCTTCGTCAAAAATTGCCCCATTTCAATTATAAAGGTGTTTTTAAAATTCACTCAATTTTTGGAACAAAACTGCATTAAAATAATTTGACTTCCGACTCATCTAAGAAAGATATTAAGGGATATTCTTCGATAAATAGAAAATATATGGAAAGCATTAAATAGGGTCTACCTTGAAATAAATGGCCATATCTTCGTCAAAAATTGCTCCATTTCAATTATAAAGGTGTTTTTAGAATTCACTCGATCTGTGGAACAAAACTGCATTAAAATAATTTGACTTCCGACTCATCTTAGAAAGGTATTAAGGGATATTTTTCGATAAATAGAAAATATATGGAAAGCATTAAATAGGGTCTACCTTGAAATAAATGGCCATATCTTCGTCAAAAATTGCCCCATTTCAACTATAAAGGTATTTTTAGAATTTGCTCGATCTTTCGAACAAAACTGCATTAAAATAATTTGACTTCCGACTCATCTAAGAAAGATATTAAGGGATATTCTTGACTAACAGAAAATATATGGAAAGCATTAAATAGGGTCTACCTTGAAATAAATGGCCATATCTTCGTCAAAAATTGCCCCATTTCAACTATAAAGGTATTTTTAGAATTCACTCGATCTTTGGAACAAAACTGCATTAAAATAATTTGACTTCCGGCTCATCTAAGAAAGATATTAAGGGATATTCTTGACTAACAGAAAATATATGGAAAGCATTAAATAGGGTCTACCTTGAAATAAATGGCCATATCTTCGTCAAAAATTGCCCCATTTCAATTATAAAGGTGTTTTTAGAATTCGCTTAATCTTTGAAACAAAACTGCATTAAAATAATTTGACTTCCGTCTCATCTAAGAAAGATATTAAGGGATATTCTTCGATTAATAGAAAATATATGGAAAGCATTAAATAGGGTCTACCTTGAAATAAATGGCCATATCTTCGTCAAAAATTGCCCCATTTCAATTATAAAGGTGTTTGTAGAATTCACTCGATCTTTGAAACAAAACTGCATTAAAATAATTTGACTTCCGACTCATCTTAGAAAGATATTAAGGGATATTCTTCGATAAATAGAAAATATATGGAAAGCATTAAATAGGCTCTACCTTGAAATAAATGGCCATATCTTCGTCAAAAATTGCCCCATTTCAATTATAAAGGTGTTTTTAGAATTCACTCGATCTTTGAAACAAAACTGCATTAAAATAATTTGACTTTCGACTCATCTAAGAAAGATATTAAGGGATATTCTTCGATTAATAGAAAATATAAGGTAAACATTAAATAGGATCAACCTTGAAATAAATGGCCATATCTTCGTCAAAAATTGCCCCATTTCAATTATAAAGGTGTTTTTAGAATTCGCTCGATCCTCGAAACAAAACTGCATTAAAATAATTTGACTTCCGTCTCGTCTTAGAAAGATATTAAGGGATATTTTTCGATAAATAGAAAATATATGGAAAGCATTAAATAGGGTCTACCTTGAAATAAATGGCCATATCTTCGTCAAAAATTGCCCCATTTCAATTATAAAGGTGTTTTTAGAATTCACTCAATCTTTGGAACAAAACTGCATTAAAATAATTTGACTACCGACTCATCTAAGAAAGATATTAAGGGATATTCTTCGATAAATAGAAAATATATGGAAAGCATTAAATAGGGTCTACCTTCAAATAAATAGCCATATCTTCGTCAAAAATTGCCCCATTTCAATTATAAAGGTGTTTTTAGAATTCACTCGATCTTTGGAACAAAACTGCATTAAAATAATTTGACTTCCGACTCATCTAAGAAAGATATTAAGGGATATTCTTCGATTAATAGAAAATATAAGGCAAACATTAAATTGGGTCAACCTTGAAATAAATGGCCATATCTTCGTCAAAAATTGCCCCATTTCAATTATAAAGGTGTTTGTAGAATTCACTCGATCTTTGGAACAAAGCTGCATTAAAATAATTTGACTTCCGACTCATCTAAGAAAGATATTAAGGGATATTCTTCGATAAATAGAAAATATATGGAAAGCATTAAATAGGCTCTACCTTGAAATAAATGGCCATATCTTCGTCAAAAATTGCCCCATTTCAATTATAAAGGTGTTTTTAGAATTCGCTTGATCTTTGGAACAAAACTGCATTAAAATAATTTGACTTCCGACTCATCTAAGAAAGGTATTAAGGGATATTCTTCGATAAATAGAAAATATATGGAAAGCATTAAATAGGGTCTACCTTGAAATAAATGGCCATATCTTCGTCAAAAATTGCCCCATTTCAATTACAAAGGTGTTTTTAGAATTCACTCGATCTTTGGAACAAAACTGCATTAAAATAATTTGACTTCCGACTCATCTAAGAAAGATATTAAGGGATATTCTTCGATTAATAGAAAATATAAGGCAAACATTAAATTGGGTCAACCTTGAAATAAATGGCCATATCTTCGTCAAAAATTGCCCCATTTCAATTATAAAGGTGTTTGTAGAATTCACTCGATCTTTGGAACAAAGCTGCATTAAAATAATTTGACTTCCGACTCATCTAAGAAAGATATTAAGGGATATTCTTCGATAAATAGAAAATATATGGAAAGCATTAAATAGGCTCTACCTTGAAATAAATGGCCATATCTTCGTCAAAAATTGCCCCATTTCAATTATAAAGGTGTTTTTAGAATTCACTCAATCTTTGGAACAAAACTGCATTAAAATAATTTGACTTCCGACTCATCTTAGAAAGATATTAAGGGATATTCTTCGATAAATAGAAAATATATGGAAAGCATTAAATAGGCTCTACCTTGAAATAAATGGCCATATCTTCGTCAAAAATTGCCCCATTTCAATTATAAAGGTGTTTTTAGAATTCACTTGATCTTTGAAACAAAACTGCATTAAAATAATTTGACTTTCGATTCATCTAAGAAAGATATTAAGGGATATTCTTCGATTAATAGAAAATATAAGCTAAACATTAAATAGGATCAACCTTGAAATAAATGGCCATATCTTCGTCAAAAATTGCCCCATTTCAATTATAAAGGTGTTTTTAGAATTGGCTCAATCCTCGAAGCAAAACTGAATTAAAATAATTTGACTTCCGACTCGTCTTAGAAAGATATTAAGGGATATTTTTCGATAAATAGAAAATATATGGAGAGCATTAAATAGGGTCTACCTTGAAATAAATGGCCATATCTTCGTCAAAAATTGCCCCATTTCAATTATAAAGGTGTTTTTAGAATTCACTCAATCTTTGAAACAAAACTGCATTAAAATAATTTGACTACCGACTCATCTAAGAAAGATATTAAGGGATATTCTTCGATAAATAGAAAATATATGGAAAGCATTAAATAGGGTCTACCTTGAAATAAATGGCCATATCTTCGTCAAAAATTGCCCCATTTCAATTATAAAGGTGTTTTTAGAACTCGCTCGATCTTTGAAACAAAACTGCATTAAAATAATTTGACTTCCGACTCATCTAAAAAAGATATTAAGGGATATTCTTCGATAAATAGAAAATATATGGAAAGCATTAAATAGGCTCTATCTTGAAATAAATGGCCATATCTTCGTCAAAAATTGCCCCATTTCAATTATAAAGGTGTTTTTAGAATTCGCTCGATCTTTGGAACAAAACTGCATTAAAATAATTTGACTTCCGACTCATCTAAGAAAGATATTAAGGGATATTCTTCGATAAATAGAAAATATATGGAAAGCATTAAATAGGGTCTATCTTGAAATAAATGGCCATATCTTCGTCAAAAATTGCCCCATTTCAATTATAAAGGTGTTTTTAGAATTCACTCGATCTTTGGAACAAAACTGCATTAAAATAATTTGACTTCCGACTCGTCTTAGAAAGGTATTAAGGGATATTTTTCGATAAATAGAAAATATATGGAAAGCATTAAATAGGGTCTACCTTGAAATAACAAGCCATATCTTCGTCAAAAATTGCCCCATTTCAATTATAAAGGTGTTTTTAGAATTCACTCGATCTTTGGAACAAAACTGCATTAAAATAATTTGACTTCCGACTCATCTAAGAAAGATATTAAGGGATATTCTTCGATTAATAGAAAATATAAGGCAAACATTAAATTGGGTCAACCTTGAAATAAATGGCCATATCTTCGTCAAAAATTGCCCCATTTCAATTATAAAGGTGTTTGTAGAATTCATTCGATCTTTGGAACAAAGCTGCATTAAAATAATTTGACTTCCGACTCATCTAAGAAAGATATTAAGGGATATTCTTCGATAAATAGAAAATATATGGAAAGCATTAAATAGGGTCTACCTTGAAATAAATAGCCATATCTTCGTCAAAAATTGCCCCATTTCAATTATAAAGGTGTTTTTAGAATTCACTCAATCTTTGGAACAAAACTGCATTAAAATAATTTGACTTCCGACTCATCTAAGAAAGATATTAAGGGATATTCTTGACTAACAGAAAATATATTGAAAGCATTAAATAGGCTCTACCTTGAAATAAATGGCCATATCTTCGTCAAAAATTGCCCCATTTCAATTATAAAGGTGTTTTTAGAATTCACTCGATCTTTGGAACAAAACTGCGTTAAAATAATTTGACTTCCGACTCATCTTAGAAAGGTATTAAGGGATATTTTTCGATAAATAGAAAATATATGGAAAGCATTAAATAGGCTCTACCTTGAAATAAATGGCCATATCTTCGTCAAAAATTGCCCCATTTCAACTATAAAGGTATTTTTAGAATTCACTCAATCTTTGGAACAAAACTGCATTAAAATAATTTGACTTCCGACTCAGCTAAGAAAGATATTAAGGGATATTCTTCGATAAATAGAAAATATATGGAAAGCATTAAATAGGGTCTACCTTGAAATAAATGGCCATATCTTCGTCAAAAATTGCCCCATTTCAATTATAAAGGTATTTTTAGAATTCACTTTATCTTTGGAACAAAACTGCATTAAAATAATTTGACTTCCGGCTCATCTAAGAAAGATATTAAGGGATATTCTTGATTAACAGAAAATATATGGAAAGCATTAAATAGGGTCTACCTTGAAATAAATGGCCATATCTTCGTCAAAAATTGCCCCATTTCAATTATAAAGGTGATTTTAGAATTCACTTGATCTTTGGAACAAAACTGCATTAAAATAATTTGACTTCCGACTCATCTAAGAAAGATATTAAGGGATATTCTTCGATAAACAGAAAATATATGGAAAGCATTAAATAGGGTCTACCTTGAAATAAATGGCCATATCTTCGTCAAAAATTGCCCCATTTCAATTATAAAGGTGTTTGTAGAATTCACTCGATCTTTGGAACAAAACTGCATTAAAATAATTTGACTTCCGACTCATCTTAGAAAGATATTAAGGGATATTCTTCGATAAATAGAAAATATATGGAAAGCATTAAATAGGCTCTACCTTGAAATAAATGGCCATATCTTCGTCAAAAATTGCCCCATTTCAATTATAAAGGTGTTTTTAGAATTCACTTGATCTTTGAAACAAAACTGCATTAAAATAATTTGACTTCCGACTCATCTAAGAAAGATATTAAGGGATATTCTTCGATAAATAGAAAATATATGGAAAGCATTAAATAGGCTCTACCTTGAAATAAATGGCCATATCTTCGTCAAAAATTGCCCCATTTCAATTATAAAGGTGTTTTTAGAATTCACTCGATCTTTGGAACAAAACTGCATTAAAATAATTTGACTTCCGACTCATCTAAGAAAGATATTAAGGGATATTTTTCGATAAATAGAAAATATATGGAAAGCATTAAATAGGGTCTACCTTGAAATAAATGGCCATATCTTCGTCAAAAATTGCCCCATTTCAATTATAAAGGTGTTTTTAGAATTCACTCAATCTTTGGAACAAAACTGCATTAAAATAATTTGACTACCGACTCATCTAAGAAAGATATTAAGGGATATTCTTCGATAAATAGAAAATATATGGAAAGCATTAAATAGGGTCTACCTTCAAATAAATAGCCATATCTTCGTCAAAAATTGCCCCATTTCAATTATAAAGGTGTTTTTAGAATTCACTCGATCCTTTGGAACAAAACTGCATCAAAATAATTTGACTTCGACTCATCTAAGAAAGATATTAAGGGATATTCTTCGATTAATAGAAAATATAAGGAAAGCATTAAATTGGGTCTACCTTGAAATAAATGGCCATATCTTCGTCAAAAATTGCCCCATTTCAATTATAAAGGTGTTTTTAGAATTCACTCGATCTTTGGAACAAAACTGCATTAAAATAATTTGACTTCCGACTCATCTAAGAAAGATATTAAGGGATATTCTTCGATAAATAGAAAATATATGGAAAGCATTAAATAGGCTCTACCTTGAAATAAATGGCCATATCTTCGTCAAAAATTGCCCCATTTCAATTATAAAGGTGTTTTTAGAATTCACTTGATCTTTGGAACAAAACTGCATTAAAATAATTTGACTTCCGACTCATCTAAGAAAGATATTAAGGGATATTCTTCGATAAATAGAAAATATATGGAAAGCATTAAATAGGGTCTACCTTGAAATAAATGGCCATATCTTCGTCAAAAATTGCCCCATTTCAATTATAAAGGTGTTTTTAGAATTCACTCGATCTTTGGAACAAAACTGCTTTAAAATAATTTGACTTCCGACTCATCTAAGAAAGATATTAAGGGATATTCTTCGATAAATAGAAAATATATGGAAAGCATTAAATAGGGTCTACCTTGAAATAAATGGCCATATCTTCGTCAAAAATTGCCCCATTTCAATTATAAAGGTGTTTTTAGAATTCACTCGATCTTTGGAACAAAACTGCCTTAAAATAATTTGACTTCCGACTCATCTAAGAAAGATATTAAGGGATATTCTTCGATAAATAGAAAATATATGGAAAGCATTAAATAGGGTCAACCTTGAAATAAATGGCCATATCTTCGTCAAAAATTGCCCCATTTCAATTATAAAGGTGTTTTTAGAATTCACTCGATCTTTGGAACAAAACTGCATTAAAATAATTTGACTTCCGACTCATCTAAGAAAGATATTAAGGGATATTCTTCGATAAATAGAAAATATATGGAAAGCATTAAATAGGGTCTACCTTGAAATAAATGGCCATATCTTCGTCAAAAATTGCCCCATTTCAATTATAAAGGTGTTTTTAGAATTCACTCAATCTTTGGAACAAAACTGCATTAAAATAATTTGACTTCCGACTCATATAAGAAAGATATTAAGGGATATTCTTGATAAATAGAAAATATATGGAAAGCATTAAATAGGGTCAACCTTGAAATAAATGGCCATATCTTCGTCAAAAATTGCCCCATTTCAATTATAAAGGTGTTTTTAGAATTCACTTGATCTTTGGAACAAAACTGCATTAAAATAATTTGACTTCCGACTCATCTAAGAAAGATATTAAGGGATATTCTTCGATAAATAGAAAATATATGGAAAGCATTGAATAGGGTCAACCTTGAAATAAATGGCCATATCTTCGTCTAAAATTGCCCCATTTCAATTATAAAGGTGTTTTTAAAATTCACTCGATCTTTGGAACAAAACTGCATTAAAATAATTTGACTTCCGACTCATCTAAGAAAGATATTAAGGGATATTCTTCGATTAATAGAAAATATAAGGCAAACATTAAATTGGGTCAACCTTGAAATAAATGGCCATATCTTCGTCAAAAATTGCCCCATTTCAATTATAAAGGTGTTTTTAGAATTCACTCGATCTTTGGAACAAAACTGCATTAAAATAATTTGACTTCCGATTCATCTAAGAAAGATATTAAGGGATATTCTTCGATAAATAGAAAATATATGGAAAGCATTAAATAGGGTCTACCTTGAAATAAATGGCCATATCTTCGTCAAAAATTGCCCCATTTCAATTATAAAGGTGTTTTTAGAATTCACTTGATCTTTGGAACAAAACTGCATTAAAATAATTTGACTTCCGACTCATCTAAGAAAGATATTAAGGGATATTCTTCGATAAATAGAAAATATATGGAAAGCATTAAATAGGGTCTACCTTGAAATAAATGGCCATATCTTCGTCAAAAATTGCCCCATTTCAATTATAAAGGTGTTTTTAAAATTCACTCGATCTTTGGAACAAAACTGCATTAAAATAATTTGACTTCCGACTCATCTAAGAAAGATATTAAGGGATATTCTTCGATTAATAGAAAATATAAGGCAAACATTAAATAGGGTCAACCTTGAAATAAATGGCCATATCTTCGTCTCAAAATTGCCCCATTTCAATTATAAAGGTGTTTTTAGAATTCACTTGATCTTTGGAACAAAACTGCATTAAAATAATTTGACTTCCGACTCATCTAAGAAAGATATTAAGGGATATTCTTGATTAATAGAAAATATATGGAAAGCATTAAATAGGGTCTACCTTGAAATAAATGGCCATATCTTCGTCAAAAATTGCCCCATTTCAATTATAAAGGTGTTTTTAGGATTCACTTGATCTTTGGAACAAAACTGCATTAAAATAATTTGACTTCCGACTCATCTAAGAAAGATATTAAGGGATATTCTTTGATTAATAGAAAATATATGGAAAGCATTAAATAGGGTCTAACCTTGAAATAAATGGCCATATCTTCGTCAAAAATTGCCCCATTTCAATTATAAAGGTGTTTTTAGAATTCACTCGATCTTTGGAACAAAACTGCATTAAAATAATTTGACTTCCGACTCATCTTAGAAAGATATTAAGGGATATTCTTCGATAAATAGAAAATATATGGAAAGTACTAAATAGGGTCTACCTTGAAATAAATGGCCATATCTTCGTCAAAAATTGCCCCATTTCAATTATAAAGGTGTTTTTAGAATTCACTTGATCTTTGAAACAAAACTGCATTAAAATAATTTGACTTTCGATTCATCTAAGAAAGATATTAAGGGATATTCTTCGATTAATAGAAAATATAAGCTAAACATTAAATAGGATCAACCTTGAAATAAATGGCCATATCTTCGTCAAAAATTGCCCCATTTCAATTATAAAGGTGTTTTTAGAATTCACTTGATCTTTGGAACAAAACTGCATTAAAATAATTTGACTTCCGACTCATCTAAGAAAGATATTAAGGGATATTTTTCGATAAATAGAAAATATATGGAAAGCATTAAATTGGGTCTACCTTGAAATAAATGGCCATATCTTCGTCAAAAATTGCCCCATTTCAATTATAAAGGTGTTTTTAGAATTCACTCGATCTTTGAAACAAAACTGCATTAAAATAATTTGACTTCCGACTCATCTAAGAAAGATATTAAGGGATATTCTTCGATAAATAAAAAATATATGGAAAGCATTAAATAGGCTCTACCTTGAAATAAATGGCCATATCTTCGTCAAAAATTGCCCCATTTCAATTATAAAGGTGTTTTAAGAATTCGCTCTGATCTTTGGAACAAAACTGCATTAAAATAATTTGACTTCCGACTCATCTAAGAAAGATATTAAGGGATATTTTTCGATAAATAGAAAATATATGGAAAGCATTAAATAGGGTCTACCTTGAAATAAATGGCCATATCTTCGTCAAAAATTGCCCCATTTCAATTATAAAGGTGTTTTTAGAATTCACTCGGTCTTTGGAACAAAACTGCATTAAAATAATTTGACTTCCGACTCATCTAAGAAAGATATTAAGGGATATTCTTCGATTAATAGAAAATATATGGAAAGCATTAAATAGGGTCTACCTTGAAATAAATGGCCATATCTTCGTCAAAAATTGCCCCATTTCAATTATAAAGGTGTTTGTAGAATTCACTCGATCTTTGGAACAAAACTGCATTAAAATAATTTGACTTCCGACTCATCTAAGAAAGTATTAAAGGATATTCTTGACTAAAAGAAAATATATGGAAAGCATTAAATAGGGTCTACCTTGAAATAAATGGCCATATCTTCGTCAAAAATTGCCCCATTTCAATTATAAAGGTGTTTTTAGAATTCACTCGATCTTTGGAACAAAACTGCATTAAAATAATTTGACTTCCGACTCATCTAAAAAAGATATTAAGGGATATTCTTTGATTAACAGAAAATATATGGAAAGCATTAAATAGGGTCTACCTTGAAATAAATGGCCATATCTTCGTCAAAAATTGCCCCATTTCAATTATAAAGGTGTTTTTAGAATTCACTTGATCTTTGGAACAAAACTGCTTTAAAATAATTTGACTTCCGTCTCATCTAAGAAAGATATTAAGGGATATTTTTGATTAACAGAAAATATATGGAAAGCATTAAATAGGGTCTACCTTGAAATAAATGGCCATATCTTCGTCAAAAATTGCCCCATTTCAATTATAAAGGTGTTTTTAGAATTCACTCGATCTTTGGAACAAAACTGCATTAAAACCATTTGACTTCCGACTCATCTAAGAAAGATATTAAGGGATATTCTTGACTAACAGAAAATATATGGAAAGCATTAAATAGGGTCTACCTTGAAATAAATGGCCATATCTTCGTCAAAAATTGCCCCATTTCAATTATAAAGGTGTTTTTAGAATTCACTCGATCTTTGGAACAAAACTGCATTAAAATAATTTGACTTCCGACTCAGCTAAGAAAGATATTAAGGGATATTCTTTGATTAACAGAAAATATATGGAAAGTATTAAATAGGGTCTACCTTGAAATAAATGGCCATATCTTCGTCAAAAATTGCCCCATTTCAATTATAAAGGTGTTTTTAGAATTCACTCGATCTTTGGAACAAAATTGCATTAAAATAATTTGACTTCCGTCTCGTCTAAGAAAGATATTAAGGGATATTCTTCGATTAATAGAAAATATAAGCCAAACATTAAATAGGGTCAACCTTGAAATAAATGGCCATATCTTCGTCAAAAATTGCCCCATTTCAATTATAAAGGTGTTTTTAGAATTCGCTCGATCTTTGGAACAAAACTGCATTAAATTAATTTGACTTCCGACTCATCTAAGAAAGATATTAAGGGATATTCTTCGATAAATAGAAAATATATGGAAAGCATTAAATAGGGTCTACCTTGAAATAAATGGCCATATCTTCGTCAAAAATTGCCCCATTTCAATTATAAAGGTGTTTTTAGAATTCACTCGATCTTTGGAACAAAACTGCATTAAAATAATTTGACTTCCGACTCATCTAAGAAAGATATTAAGGGATATTCTTCGATTAATAGAAAATATAAGGAAAGCATTAAATAGGGTCTACCTTGAAATAAATGGCCATATCTTCGTCAAAAATTGCCCCATTTCAATTATAAAGGTGTTTTTAGAATTCACTCGATCTTTGGAACAAAACTGCATTAAAATAATTTGACTTCCGACTCATCTAAGAAAGATATTAAGGGATATTCTTCGATAAATAGAAAATATATGGAAAGCATTAAATAGGGTCTACCTTGAAATAAATGGCCATATCTTCGTCAAAAATTGACCCATTTCAATTATAAAGGTGTTTTTAGAATTCACTCGATCTTTGAAACAAAACTGCATTAAAATAATTTGACTTCCGACTCATCTAAGAAAGATATTAAGGGATATTCTTTGATTAATAGAAAATATATGGAAAGCATTAAATAGGGTCTACCTTGAAATAAATGGCCATATCTTCGTCAAAAATTGCCCCATTTCAATTATAAAGGTGTTTTTAGAATTCACTCGATCTTTGGAACAAAACTGCATTAAAATAATTTGACTTCCGACTCATCTAAGAAAGATATTAAGGATATTCTCGAGAATAGAAAATATATGGAAAGCATTAAATAGGGTCTACCTTGAAATAAATGGCCATATCTTCGTCAAAAATTGCCCCATTTCAATTATAAAGGTGTTTTTAGAATTCACTCGATCTTTGGAACAAAACTGCATTAAAATAATTTGACTTCCGACTCATCTAAGAAAGATATTAAGGGATATTCTTTGATTAACAGAAAATATATGGAAAGCATTAAATAGGGTCTACCTTGAAATAAATGGCCATATCTTCGTCAAAAATTGCCCCATTTCAATTATAAAGGTGTTTTTAGAATTTACTTGATCTTTGGAACAAAACTGCGTTAAAATAATTTGACTACCGACTCATCTAAGAAAGATATTAAGGGATATTCTTCGATAAATAGAAAATATATGGAAAGCATTAAATAGGGTCAACCTTGAAATAAATGGCCATATCTTCGTCAAAAATTGCCCCATTTCAATTATAAAGGTGTTTTTAGAATTCACTCGATCTTTGGAACAAAACTGCATTAAAATAATTTGACTTCCGACTCATCTAAGAAAGATATTAAGGGATATTCTTTGATTAACAGAAAATATATGGAAAGTATTAAATAGGGTTTACCTTGAAATAAATGGCCATATCTTCGTCAAAAATTGCCCCATTTCAATTATAAAGGTGTTTTTAGAATTCACTCGATCTTTGGAACAAAACTGCATTAAAATAATTTGACTTCCGACTCATCTAAGAAAGATATTAAGGGATATTCTTTGATTAATAGAAAATATAAGGAAAGCATTAAATAGGGTCTACCTTGAAATAAATGGCCATATCTTCGTCAAAAATTGCCCCATTTCAATTATAAAGGTGTTTTTAGAATTCACTCGATCTTTGGAACAAAACTGCATTAAAATAATTTGACTTCCGACTCATCTAAGAAAGATATTAAGGGATATTCTTCGATAAATAGAAAATATAAGCGAAACCATTAAATAGGGTCTACCTTGAAATAAATGGCCATATCTTCGTCAAAAATTGCCCCATTTCAATTATAAAGGTGTTTTTAGAATTCACTCGATCTTTGGAACAAAACTGCATTAAAATAATTTGACTTCCGACTCATCTAAGAAAGATATTAAGGGATATTCTTCGATTAAATAGAAAATATATGGAAAGCATTAAATAGGGTCTACCTTGAAATAAATGGCCATATCTTCGTCAAAAATTGCCCCATTTCAATTATAAAGGTGTTTTTAGAATTCACTCGATCTTTGGAACAAAACTGCATTAAAATAATTTGACTTCCGACTCATCTAAGAAAGATATTAAGGGATATTCTTCGATAAATAGAAAATATAAGGAAAGCATTAAATAGGCTCTACCTTGAAATAAATGGCCATATCTTCGTCAAAAATTGCCCCATTTCAATTATAAAGGTGTTTTTAGAATTCGCTCGATCTTTGGAACAAAACTGCATTAAAATAATTTGACTTTCGACTCATCTAAGAAAGATATTAAGGGATATTCTTCGATAAATAAAAAATATATGGAAAGCATTAAATAGGCTCTACCTTGAAATAAATGGCCATATCTTCGTCAAAAATTGCCCCATTTCAATTATAAAGGTGTTTTTAGAATTCACTCGATCTTTGGAACAAAACTGCATTAAAATAATTTGACTTCCGACTCATCTAAGAAAGATATTAAGGGATATTGTTGATTAACGAAAATATATGGAAAGCATTAAATAGGCTCTACCTTGAAATAAATGGCCATATCTTCGTCAAAAATTGCCCCATTTCAATTATAAAGGTGTTTTTAGAATTCACTCGATCTTTGGAACAAAACTGCATTAAAATAATTTGACTTCCGACTCATCTAAGAAAGATATTAAGGGATATTCTTCGATTAATAGAAAATATAAGGAAAGCATTAAATAGGATCTACCTTGAAATAAATGGCCATATCTTCGTCAAAAATTGCCCCATTTCAATTACAAAGGTGTTTTTAGAATTCACTCGATCCTTGGAACAAAACTGCATTAAAATAATTTGACTTCCGACTCATCTAAGAAAGATATTAAGGGATATTCTTCGATAAATAGAAAATATATGGAAAGCATTAAATAGGCTCTACCTTGAAATAAATGGCCATATCTTCGTCAAAAATTGCCCCATTTCAATTATAAAGGTGTTTTTAGAATTCGCTCGATCTTTGGAACAAAACTGCATTAAAATAATTTGACTTCCGACTCAGCTAAGAAAGATATTAAGGGATATTCTTTGATTAACAGAAAATATATGGAAAGTATTAAATAGGGTCTACCTTGAAATAAATGGCCATATCTTCGTCAAAAATTGCCCCATTTCAATTATAAAGGTGTTTTTAGAATTCGCTCGATCTTTGGAACAAAACTGCATTAAAATAATTTGACTTCCGACTCATCTAAGAAAGATATTAAGGGATATTCTTTGATTAATAGAAAATATATGGAAAGCATTAAATAGGGTCTACCTTGAAATAAATGGCCATATCTTCGTCAAAAATTGCCCCATTTCAATTATAAAGGTGTTTTCAGAATTCACTTGATCTTTGGAACAAAACTGCTTTAAAATAATTTGACTTCCGACTCATCTAAGAAAGATATTAAGGGATATTCTTCGATTAACAGAAAATATATGGAAAGCATTAAATAGGGTCTACCTTGAAATAAATGGCCATATCTTCGTCAAAAATTGCCCCATTTCAATTATAAAGGTGTTTTTAGAATTCGCTCGATCTTTGGAACAAAACTGCATTAAAATAATTTGACTACCGACTCATCTAAGAAAGATATTAAGGGATATTCTTCGATAAATAAAAAATATATGGAAAGCATTAAGTAGGTCTACCTTGAAATAAATGGCCATATCTTCGTCAAAAATTGCCCCATTTCAATTATAAAGGTGTTTTAAGAATTCGCTCGATCTTTGGAACAAAACTGCATTAAAATAATTTGACTTCCGACTCAGCTAAGAAAGATATTAAGGGATATTCTTTGATTAACAGAAAATATATGGAAAGTATTAAATAGGGTCTACCTTGAAATAAATGGCCATATCTTCGTCAAAAATTGCCCCATTTCAATTATAAAGGTGTTTTTAGAATTCACTTGATCTTTGGAACAAAACTGCTTTAAAATAATTTGACTTCCGTCTCATCTAAGAAAGATATTAAGGGATATTGTTGATTAACAGAAAATATATGGAAAGCATTAAATAGGGTCTACCTTGAAATAAATGGCCATATCTTCGTCAAAAATTGCCCCATTTCAATTATAAAGGTGTTTTTAGAATTCACTCGATCTTTGGAACAAAACTGCATTAAAACCATTTGACTTCCGACTCATCTAAGAAAGATATTAAGGGATATTCTTGACTAACAGAAAATATATGGAAAGCATTAAATAGGGTCTACCTTGAAATAAATGGCCATATCTTCGTCAAAAATTGCCCCATTTCAACTATAAAGGTATTTTTAGAATTTGCTCGATCTTTGGAACAAAACTGCATTAAAATAATTTGACTTCCGACTCAGCTAAGAAAGATATTAAGGGATATTCTTTGATTAACAGAAAATATATGGAAAGTATTAAATAGGGTCTACCTTGAAATAAATGGCCATATCTTCGTCAAAAATTGCCCCATTTCAATTATAAAGGTGTTTTTAGAATTCACTCGATCTTTGGAACAAAATTGCATTAAAATAATTTGACTTCCGTCTCATCTAAGAAAGATATTAAGGGATATTCTTCGATTAATAGAAAATATAAGCCAAACATTAAATAGGGTCAACCTTGAAATAAATGGCCATATCTTCGTCTAAAATTGCCCCATTTCAATTATAAAGGTGTTTTTAGAATTCGCTCGATCTTTGGAACAAAACTGCATTAAATTAATTTGACTTCCGACTCATCTAAGAAAGATATTAAGGGATATTCTTCGATAAATAGAAAATATATGGAAAGCATTAAATAGGGTCTACCTTGAAATAAATGGCCATATCTTCGTCAAAAATTGCCCCATTTCAATTATAAAGGTGTTTTTAGAATTCACTCGATCTTTGAAACAAAACTGCATTAAAATAATTTGACTTCCGACTCATCTAAGAAAGATATTAAGGGATATTCTTCGATTAATAGAAAATATAAGCCAAACATTAAATAGGATCAACCTTGAAATAAATGGCCATATCTTCGTCAAAAATTGCCCCATTTCAATTATAAAGGTGTTTTTAGAATTCGCTCGATCCTCGGAACACAACTGCATTAAAATAATTTGACTTCCGACTCATCTAAGAAAGATATTAAGGGATATTCTTCGATAAATAGAAAATATATGGAAAGCATTAAATAGGCTCTACCTTGAAATAAATGGCCATATCTTCGTCAAAAATTGCCCCATTTCAATTATAAAGGTGTTTTTAGAATTCACTCGATCTTTGGAACAAAAACTGCATTAAAATAATTTGACTTCCGACTCATCTTAGAAAGGTATTAAGGGATATTTTTCGATAAATAGAAAATATATGGAAAGCATTAAATAGGGTCTACCTTGAAATAAATGGCCATATCTTCGTCAAAAATTGCCCCATTTCTATAACAAAGGTGTTTTTAAAATTCACTCAATCTTTGGAACAACACTGCATTAAAATAATTTGACTACCGACTCATCTAAGAAAGATATAAGGGATATTCTCCGATAAATAGAAAATATATGGAAAGCATTAAATAGGGTCTACCTTGAAATAAATGGCCATATCTTCGTCAAAAATTGCCCCATTTCAATTATAAAGGTGTTTTTAGAATTCACTCAATCTTTGGAACAAAACTGCATTAAAATAATTTGACTTCCGACTCATCTAAGAAAGATATTAAGGGATATTCTTGACTAACAGAAAATATATGGAAAGCATTAAATAGGGTCTCCCTTGAAATAAATGGCCATATCTTCGTCAAAAATTGCCCCATTTCAATTATAAAGGTGTTTTTAGAATTCACTTGATCTTTGGAACAAAACTGCATTAAAATAATTTGACTTCCGACTCATCTAAGAGAGATATTAAGGGATATTCTTCGATAAATAGAAAATATATGGAAAGCATTAAATAGGGTCTACCTTGAAATAAATGGCCATATCTTCGTCAAAAATTGCCCCATTTCAATTATAAAGGTGTTTTTAGAATTCACTCGATCTTTGGAACAAAACTGCATTAAAATAATTTGACTTCCGACTCATCTAAGAAAGATATTAAGGGATATTCTTCGATTAATAGAAAATATATGGAAAGCATTAAATAGGGTCTACCTTGAAATAAATGGCCATATCTTCGTCAAAAATTGCCCCATTTCAATTATAAAGGTATTTTTAGAATTCACTCAATCTTTGGAACAAAACTGCATTAAAATAATTTGACTACCGACTCATCTAAGAAAGATATTAAGGGATATTCTTCGATAAATAGAAAATATATGGAAAGCATTAAATAGGGTCTACCTTGAAATAAATGGCCATATCTTCGTCAAAAATTGCCCCATTTCAATTACAAAGGTGTTTTAAGAATTCACTCGATCTTTGGAATAAAATTGCATTAAAATAATTTGACATCCGACTCATCTAAGAAAGATATTAAGGATATTATTCGATTAATAGAAAATATATGGCAAACATTAAATAGGGTCTACCTTGAAATAAATGGCCATATCTTCGTCAAAAATTGCCCCATTTCAATTATAAAGGTAATTTTAGAATTCACTCGATCTTTGGAACAAAACTGCATTAAAATAATTTGACTTCCGACTCATCTAAGAAAGATATTAAGGGATATTCTTCGATAAATAGAAAATATATGGAAAGCATTAAATAGGGTCTACCTTGAAATAAATGGCCATATCTTCGTCAAAAATTGCCCCATTTCAATTATAAAGGTGTTTTTAGAATTCACTCGATCTTTGGAACAAAACTGCTTTAAAATAATTTGACTTCCGACTCATCTAAGAAAGATATTAAGGGATATTCTTGATTAACAGAAAATATATGGGAAGCATTAAATAGGGTCTACCTTGAAATAAATGGTCATATCTTCGTCAAAAATTACCCCATTTCAATTAAAAAGGTGTTTTTAGAATTCACTTGATCTTTGGAACAAAATTGCATTAAAATAATTTGACTTCCGACTCATCTAAGAAAGATATTAAGGGATATTCTTCGATTAATAGAAAAGATATGGAAAGCATTAAATAGGGTCTACCTTGAAATAAATGGCCATATCTTCGTCAAAAATTGCCCCATTTCAATTATAAAGGTGTTTTTAGAATTCACTTAATCTTCGAAAGAAAACTGCATTAAAGTAATTTGACTTCCGACTCATCTAAGAAAGATATTAAGGGATATTCTTTGATTAATAGAAAATATAAGCCAAACATTAAATAGGGTCAACCTTGAAATAAATGGCCATATCTTTGTCTAAAATTGCCCCATTTCAATTATAAAGGTGTTTTTAGAATTCACTCGATCTTTGGAACAAAACTGCATTAAAATAATTTGACTTCCGACTCATCTAAGAAAGATATTAAGGGATATTCTTTGATTAAAAGAAAATATATGGAAAGCATTAAATAGGCTCTACCTTGAAATAAGTGGCCATATCTTCGTCTAAAATTGCCCCATTTCAATTATAAAGGTGTTTTTAGAATTCGCTTAATCTTCGGAACAAAACTGCATTAAAATAATTTGACTTCCGACTCATCTAAGAAAGATATTAAGGGATATTCTTTGATTAATAGAAAATATAAGCCAAACATTAAATAGGGTCAACCTTGAAATAAATGGCCATATCTTCGTCTAAAATTGCCCCATTTCAATTATAAAGGTGTTTTTAGGATTCACTTAATCTTCGAAAGAAAACTGCATTAAAGTTATTTGACTTCCGACTCATCTAAGAAAGATATTAAGGGATATTCTTTGATTAATAGAAAATATAAGCCAAACATTAAATAGGGTTAACCTTGAAATAAATGGCCATATCTTCGTCTAAAATTGCCCCATTTCAATTATAAAGGTGTTTTTAGGATTCACTTAATCTTCGAAAGAAAACTGCTTTAAAGTAATTTGACTTCCGACTCATCTAAGAAAGATATTAAGGGATATTCTTTGATTAATAGAAAATATAAGCCAAACATTAAATAGGGTCAACCTTGAAATAAATGGCCATATCTTTGTCTAAAATTGCCCCATTTCAATTATAAAGGTGTTTTTAGAATTCACTCGATCTTTGGAACAAAACTGCATTAAAATAATTTGACTTCCGACTCATCTAAGAAAGATATTAAGGGATATTCTTCGATAAATAGAAAATATATGGAAAGCATTAAATAGGCTCTACCTTGAAATAAATGGCCATATCTTCGTCAAAAATTGCCCCATTTCAATTATAAAGGTGTTTTAAGAATTCGCTCGATCTTTGGAACAAAACTGCATTAAAATAATTTGACTTCCGACTCAGCTAAGAAAGATATTAAGGGATATTCTTTGATTAACAGAAAATATATGGAAAGTATTAAATAGGGTCTACCTTGAAATAAATGGCCATATCTTCGTCAAAAATTGCCCCATTTCAATTATAAAGGTGTTTTTAGAATTCACTTGATCTTTGGAACAAAACTGCTTTAAAATAATTTGACTTCCGTCTCATCTAAGAAAGATATTAAGGGATATTCTTGATAATAGAAAATATAAGCAAACATTAAATAGGTCAACCTTGAAATAAATGGCCATATCTTCGTCTAAAATTGCCCCATTTCAATTATAAAGGTGTTTTTAGAATTCACTATCTTTGAAACAAAACTGCATTAAAATAATTTGACTTCCGACTCATCTAAGAAAGATATTAAGGGATATTCTTCGATTAATAGAAAATATATGGAAAGCATTAAATAGGGTCTACCTTGAAATAAATGGCCATATCTTCGTCAAAAATTGCCCCATTTCAATTATAAAGGTGTTTTTAGAATTCACTCGATCTTTGAAACAAAACTGCATTAAAATAATTTGACTACCGACTCATCTAAGAAAGATATTAAGGGATATTCTTCGATAAATAAAAAATATATGGAAAGCATTAAGTAGGCTCTACCTTGAAATAAATGGCCATATCTTCGTCAAAAATTGCCCCATTTCAATTATAAAGGTGTTTTAAGAATTCGCTCTATCTTTGGAACAAAACTGCATTAAAATAATTTGACTTCCGACTCAGCTAAGAAAGATATTAAGGGATATTCTTCGATAAATAAAAAATATATGGAAAGCATTAAATAGGCTCTACCTTGAAATAAATGGCCATATCTTCGTCTAAAATTGCCCCATTTCAATTATAAAGGTGTTTTTAGAATTCGCTCGGTCTTTGAAAGAAAACTGCATTAAAATAATTTGACTACCGGCTCATCTAAGAAAGATATTAAGGGATATTGTTGATTAACAGAAAATATATGGAAAGCATTAAATAGGGTCTACCTTGAAATAAATGGCCATATCTTCGTCAAAAATTGCCCCATTTCAATTATAAAGGTGTTTGTAGAATTCACTCGATCTTTGAAACAAAACTGCATTAAAATAATTTGACTTCCGACTCATCTTAGAAAGATAAATAGAAAATATATGGAAAGCATTAAATAGGCTCTACCTTGAAATAAATGGCCATATCTTCGTCAAAAATTGACCCATTTCAATTACAAAGGTGTTTAGAATCACTCGATCTTTGGAACAAAACTGCATTAAAATAATTTGACTTCCGACTCAGCTAAGAAAGATATTAAGGGATATTCTTTGATTAACAGAAAATATATGGAAAGTATTAAATAGGGTCTACCTTGAAATAAATGGCCATATCTTCGTCAAAAATTGCCCCATTTCAATTATAAAGGTGGTTTTAGAATTCACTTGATCTGTGGAACAAAACTGCATTAAAATAAATTGACTTTCGACCCATCTAAGAAAGATATTAAGGGATATTGTTGATTAACAGAAAATATATGGAAAGCATTAAATAGGGTCTACCTTGAAATAAATGGCCATATATTCGTCAAAAATTGCCACATTTCAATTATAAAGAAATTTTTAGAATTTGCTCGATCTTTGGAACGAAACTGCATTAAAATAATTTGACTTCCGACTCATATAAGAAAGATATTAAGGGATATTCTTGACTAACAGAAAATATATGGAAAGCATTAAATAGGGTCTACCTTGAAATAAATGGCCATATCTTCGTCAAAAATTGCCCCATTTCAATTAAAAAGGTATTTTTAGAATTAACTTGATCTTTGGAACAAAACTGCATTAAAATAATTTGACTTCCGACTCATCTAAGAAAGATATTAAGGGATATTCTTGATTGACAGAAAATATATGGAAAGCATTAAATAGGGTCTACCTTGAAATAAATGGCCATATCTTCGTCAAAAATTGCCCCATTTCAATTATAAAGGTGTTTTTAGAATTCACTTGATCTTTGGAACAAAACTGCATTAAAATAATTTGACTTCCGACTCATCTAAGAAAGATATTAAGGGATATTCTTCGATTAATAGAAAATATAAGCCAAACATTAAATAGGGTCAACCTTGAAATAAATGGCCATATCTTCGTCAAAAATTGCCCCATTTCAATTATAAAGGTGTTTTTAGAATTCACTCGATCTTTGGAACAAAACTGCATTAAAATAATTTGACTTCCGACTCATCTAAGAAAGATATTAAGGGATATTCTTCGATAAATAGAAAATATATGGAAAGCATTAAATAGGGTCTACCTTGAAATAAATGGCCATATCTTCGTCAAAAATTGCCCCATTTCAATTATAAAGGTGTTTTTAGAATTCACTCGATCTTTGGAACAAAACTGCATTAAAATAATTTGACTTCCGACTCATCTAAGAAAGATATTAAGGGATATTCTTCGATAAATAGAAAATATATGGAAAGCATTAAATAGGGTCTACCTTGAAATAAATGGCCATATCTTCGTCAAAAATTGCCCCATTTCAATTATAAAGGTGTTTTTAGAATTCACTCGATCTTTGGAACAAAACTGCATTAAAATAATTTGACTTCCGACTCATCTAAGAAAGATATTAAGGGATATTCTTCGATTAATAGAAAATATAAGGCAAACATTAAATAGGGTCAACCTTGAAATAAATGGCCATATCTTCGTCAAAAATTGCCCCATTTCAATTATAAAGGTGTTTTTAGAATTCACTCGATCTTTGGAACAAAACTGCATTAAAATAATTTGACTTCCGACTCATCTAAGAAAGATATTAAGGGATATTCTTCGATAAATAGAAAATATATGGAAAGCATTAAATAGGGTCTACCTTGAAATAAATGGCCATATCTTCGTCAAAAATTGCCCCATTTCAATTATAAAGGTGTTTTTAGAATTCACTCGATCTTTGGAACAAAACTGCATTAAAATAATTTGACTTTCGACTCGTCTTAGAAAGGTATTAAGGGATATTTTTCGATAAATAGAAAATATATTGAAATCATTAAATAGGGTCTACCTTGAAATAAATGGCCATATCTTCGTCAAAAATTGCCCCATTTCAATTATAAAGGTGTTTTTAGAATTCACTCGATCTTTGGAACAAAACTGCATTAAAATAATTTGACTACCGACTCATCTAAGAAAGATATTAAGGGATATTCTTCGATAAATAGAAAATATATGGAAAGCATTAAATAGGGTCTACCTTCAAATAAATAGCCATGTCTTCGTCAAAAATTGCCCCATTTCAATTATAAAGGTGTTTTTAGAATTCACTCGATCTTTGGAACAAAACTGCTTTAAAATAATTTGACTTCCGACTCATCTAAGAAAGATATTAAGGGATATTCTTCGATAAATAGAAAATATATGGAAAGCATTAAATAGGGTCTACCTTGAAATAAATGGCCATATCTTCGTCAAAAATTGCCCCATTTCAATTAAAAAGGTGTTTTTAGAATTTACTTGATCTTTGGAACAAAACTGCGTTAAAATAATTTGACTTCCGACTCATCTAAGAAAGATATTAAGGGATATTCTTTGATTAACAGAAAATATATGGAAAGCATTAAATAGGCTCTACCTTGAAATAAATGGCCATATCTTCGTCTAAAATTGCCCCATTTCAATTATAAAGGTGTTTTTAGAATTCACTCGATCTTTGGAACAAAACTGCATTAAAATAATTTGACTTTCGACTCATCTAAGAAAGATATTAAGGGATATTCTTTGATTAATAGAAAATATATTGAAAGCATTAAATAGGGTCTACCTTGAAATAAATGGCCATATCTTCGTCAAAAATTGCCCCATTTCAATTATAAAGGTGTTTTTAGAATTCACTCGATCTTTGGAACAAAACTGCATTAAAATAATTTGACTTCCGACTCATCTAAGAAAGATATTAAGGGATATTCTTCGATTAATAGAAAATATATGGAAAGCATTAAATAGGCTCTACCTTGAAATAAATGGCCATATCTTCGTCAAAAATTGCCCCATTTCAATTATAAAGGTGTTTTTAGAATTCACTTGATCTTCGGAACAAAACTGCATTAAAGTAATTTGACTTTCGACTCATCTAAGAAAGATATTAAGGGATATTCTTCGATTAATAGAAAATATAAGCCAAACATTAAATAGGGTCAACCTTGAAATAAATGGCCATATCTTCGTCAAAAATTGCCCCATTTCAATTATAAAGGTGTTTTTAGAATTCGCTCAATCTTTGGAACAAAACTGCATTAAAATAATTTGACTTCCGATTCATATAAGAAAGATATTAAGGGATATTCTTTGATTAACAGAAAATATATGGAAAGCATTAAATAGGGTCTACCTTGAAATAAATGGCCATATCTTCGTCAAAAATTGCCCCATTTCAATTATAAAGGTATTTTTAGAATTCACTCAATCTTTGGAACAAAACTGCATTAAAATAATTTGACTACCGACTCATCTAAGAAAGATATTAAGGGATATTCTTCGATTAATAGAAAATATAAGGCAAACATTAAATAGGGTCAACCTTGAAATAAATGGCCATATCTTCGTCTAAAAATTGCCCCATTTCAATTATAAAGGTGTTTTTAGGATTCACTCGATCTTTGAAAGAAAACTGCATTAAAGTAATTTGACTTCCGACTCATCTAAGAAAGATATTAAGGGATATTCTTTGATTAATAGAAAATATAAGCCAAACATTAAATAGGGTCAACCTTGAAATAAATGGCCATATCTTCGTCAAAAATTGCCCCATTTCAATTATAAAGGTGTTTTTAGAATTCACTCGATCTTTGGAACAAAACTGCATTAAAATAATTTGACTTCCGACTCATCTAAGAAAGATATTAAGGGATATTCTTTGATTAACAGAAAATATATGGAAAGCATTAAATAGGCTCTACCTTGAAATAAGTGGCCATATCTTCGTCTAAAATTGCCCCATTTCAATTATAAAGGTGTTTTTAGAATTCACTTAATCTTCGGAACA
Organism: Drosophila grimshawi; assembly: GCF_018153295.1. Lineage (NCBI taxonomy): Eukaryota > Metazoa > Arthropoda > Insecta > Diptera > Drosophilidae > Drosophila > Drosophila grimshawi. Next base: position 4 of record NW_025062654.1, on the reverse strand, counting down.
AAAC
>NW_025062653.1:0-2844 GCF_018153295.1 Drosophila grimshawi | reverse complement strand
AAATAGAAAATATATGGAAAGCATTAAATAGGGTCTACCTTGGAAATAAATGGCCATATCTTCGTCAAAAATTGCCCCATTTCAATTATAAAGGTGTTTTAGAATTCACTCAATCTTTGGAACAAAACTGCATTAAAATAATTTGACTTCCGACTCATCTAAGAAAGATATTAAGGGATATTCTTCGATTAATAGAAAATATATGGAAAGCATTGAATAGGTCAACCTTGAAATAAATGGGCCATATCTTCGTCAAAAATTGCCCCATTTCAATTATAAAGGTGTTTTTAGAATTCACTTGATCTTTGGAACAAAACTGCATTAAAATAATTTGACTTCCGACTCATCTAAGAAAGATATTAAGGAATATTCGATAAATAGAAAATATATGGAAAACATTAAATGGGGTCTACCTTGAAATAAATGGCCATATCTTCGTCAAAAATTGCCCCATTTCAATTATAAAGGTGTTTTTAGAATTCGCTTAATCTTTGAAACAAAACTGCATTAAAATAATTTGACTTCCGACTCATCTAAGAAAGATATTAAGGGATATTCGATAAATAGAAAATATATGGAAAACATTAAATAGGGTCTACCTTGAAATAAATGGCCATATCTTCATCTAAAATTGCCCCATTTCAATTATAAAGGTGTTTTTAGAATTCACTGAATCTTTGGAACAAAACTGCATTAAAATAATTTGACTTCCGACTCATCTAAGAAAGATATTAAGGGATATTCTTCGATTAATAGAAAATATAAGGAAAGCATTAAATAGGGTCAACCTTGAAATAAATGGCCATATCTTCGTCAAAATTGCCCCATTTCAATTATAAAGGTGTTTTTAGAATTCACTCGATCTTTGGAACAAAACTGCATTAAAATAATTTGACTTCCGACTCATCTAAGAAAGATATTAAGGGATATTCTTCGATAAATAGAAAATATATGGAAAGCATTAAATAGGGTCTACCTTGAAATAAATGGCCATATCTTCGTCAAAAATTGCCCCATTTCAATTATAAAGGTGTTTTTAGAATTCACTCGATCTTTGGAACAAAACTGCATTAAAATAATTTGACTTCCGACTCATCTAAGAAAGATATTAAGGGATATTCTTCGATAAATAGAAAATATATGGAAAGCATTAAATAGGGTCTACCTTGAAATAAATGGCCATATCTTCGTCAAAAATTGCCCCATTTCAATTATAAAGGTGTTTTTAGAATTCACTTGATCTTTGGAACAAAACTGCATTAAAATAATTTGACTTCCGACTCATCTAAGAAAGATATTAAGGGATATTCTTCGATAAATAGAAAATATATGGAAAGCATTAAATAGGGTCAACCTTGGAAATAAATGGCCATATCTTCGTCAAAAATTGCCCCATTTCAATTATAAAGGTGTTTTTAGAATTCACTCGATCTTTGGAACAAAACTGCATTAAAATAATTTGACTTCCGACTCATCTAAGAAAGATATTAAGGGATATTCTTCGATAAATAGAAAATATATGGAAAGCATTAAATAGGGTCTACCTTGAAATAAATGGCCATATCTTCGTCAAAAATTGCCCCATTTCAATTATAAAGGTGTTTTTAGAATTCACTCGATCTTTGGAACAAAACTGCATTAAAATAATTTGACTTCCGACTCATCTAAGAAAGATATTAAGGGATATTCTTCGATAAATAGAAAATATATGGAAAGCATTAAATAGGGTCTACCTTGAAATAAATGGCCATATCTTCGTCAAAAATTGCCCCATTTCAATTATAAAGGTGTTTTTAGAATTCACTCGATCTTTGGAACAAAACTGCATTAAAATAATTTGACTTCCGACTCATCTAAGAAAGATATTAAGGGATATTCTTCGATAAATAGAAAATATATGGAAAGCATTAAATAGGGTCTACCTTGAAATAAATGGCCATATCTTCGTCAAAAATTGCCCCATTTCAATTATAAAGGTGTTTTTAGAATTCACTCGATCTTTGGAACAAACTGCATTAAAATAATTTGACTTCCGACTCATCTAAGAAAGATATTAAGGGATATTCTTCGATAAATAGAAAATATATGGAAAGCATTAAATAGGGTCTACCTTGAAATAAATGGCCATATCTTCGTCAAAAATTGCCCCATTTCAATTATAAAGGTGTTTTTAGAATTCACTTGATCTTTGGAACAAAACTGCATTAAAATAATTTGACTTCCGACTCATCTAAGAAAGATATTAAGGGATATTCTTCGATAAATAGAAAATATATGGAAAGCATTAAATAGGGTCTACCTTGAAATAAATGGCCATATCTTCGTCAAAAATTGCCCCATTTCAATTATAAAGGTGTTTTTAGAATTCACTTGATCTTTGGAACAAAACTGCATTAAAATAATTTGACTCGACTCATCTAAGAAAGATATTAAGGGATATTCTTCGATAAATAGAAAATATATGGAAAGCATTAAATAGGGTCTACCTTGAAATAAATGGCCATATCTTCGTCAAAAATTGCCCCATTTCAATTATAAAGGTGTTTTTAGAATTCGCTTGATCTTTGGAACAAAACTGCATTAAAATAATTTGACTTCCGACTCATCTAAGAAAGATATTAAGGGATATTCTTCGATAAATAGAAAATATATGGAAAGCATTAAATAGGGTCTACCTTGAAATAAATGGCCATATCTTTCGTCAAAAATTGCCCCATTTCAATTATAAAGGTGTTTTTAGAATTCGCTTGATCTTTGGAAACAAAACTGCATTAAAATAATTTGACTTCCGACTCATCTAAGAAAGATATTAAGGGATATTCTTCGATAAATAGAAAATATATG
>NW_025062652.1:0-60121 GCF_018153295.1 Drosophila grimshawi | reverse complement strand
TTTTGTTCCAAAGATCAAGTGAATTCTAAAAACACCTTTATAATTGAAATGGGGCAATTTTTGACGAAGATATGGCCATTTATATCAAGGTAGACCCTATTTAATGCTTTCCATATATTTTCTATTTATCGAAGAATATCCCTTAATATCTTTCTTAGATGAGTCGGAAGTCAAATTATTTTAATGCAGTTTTGTTCCAAAGATCGAGTGAATTCTAAAAAACACATTTATAATTGAAATGGGGCAATTTTTGGCGAAGATATGGCCATTTATTTCAAGGTAGACCCTATTTAATGCTTTCCATATATTTTCTATTTATCAAAGAATATCCCTTAATATCTTTCTTAGATGAGTCGGAAGTCAAATTATTTTAATGCAGTTTTGTTCCAAAGATCGAGTGAATTCTAAAAACACCTTTATAATTGAAATGGGGCAATTTTTGACGAAGATATGGCCATTTATTTCAATGTAGACCCTATTTAATGCTTTCCATATATTTTCTATTTATCAAAGAATATCCCTTAATATCTTTCTTAGATGAGTCGGAAGTCAAATTATTTTAATGCAGTTTTGTTCCAAAGATCAAGTGAATTCTAAAAACACCTTTATAATTGAAATGGGGCAATTTTTGACGAAGATATGGCCATTTATATCAAGGTAGACCCTATTTAATGCTTTCCATATATTTTCAATTTATCGAAGAATATCCCTTAATATCTTTCTTAGATGAGTCGGAAGTCAAATTATTTTAATGCAGTTTTGTGTCAAAGATTAAGCGAATTCTAAAAACACCTTTATAATTGAAGTGGGGCAATTTTTGACGAAGATATGGCCATTTATTTCAAGGTAGACCCTATTTAATGCTTTCCATATATTTTCTATTTATCGAAGAATATCCCTTAATATCTTTTTTTAGATGAGTCGGAAGTCAAATTATTTTAATGCAGTTTTGTTTCAAAGATCAAGTGAATTCTAAAAACACCTTTATAATTGAAATGGAGCAATTTTTGACGAAGATATGGCCATTTATTTCAAGGTAGACCCTATTTAATGCTTTCCATATATTTTCTATTTATCTAAGAATATCCCTTAATATCTTTCTTAGATGAGTCGGAAGTCAAATTATTTTAATGCAGTTTTGTTCCAAAGATCAAGTGAATTCTAAAAACACCTTTATAATTGAAATTGGGCAATTTTAGATGAAGATATGGCCATTTATTTCAAGGTAGACCCTATTTAATGCTTTCCATATATTTTCTATTTATCGAAGAATATCCCTTAATATCTTTCTTAGATGAGTCGGAAGTCAAATTATTTTAATGCAGTTTTGTTCCAAAGATCGAGCGAATTCTAAAAACACCTTTATAATTGAAATGGGGCAATGTTTGAAGAAGACATGGCCATTTATTTCAAGGTAGACCCTATTTAATGCTTTCCATATATTTTCTATTTATCGAATATCCCTTAATATCTTTCTTAGATGAGTCGGAAGTCAAATTATTTTAATGCAGTTTTGTTCCAAAGATCAAGTGAATTCTAAAAACACCTTTATAATTGAAATGGGGCAATTTTTGACGAAGATATGGCCATTTATTTCAAGGTTGACCCTATTTAATGCTTTCCATATATTTTCTATTTATCGAAGAATATCCCTTAATATCTTTCTTAGATGAGTCGGAAGTCAAATTATTTTAATGCAGTTTTGCTCCAAAGATTGAGTGAATTCTAAAAACACCTATATAATTTAATTAGGGCAATTTTTGACGAAGATATGGCCATTTATTTCAAGGTAGACCCTATTTAATGCTTTCCATATATTTTCTATTTATCGAAGAATATCCCTTAATATCTTTTTAAGATGAGTCGGAAGTCAAATTATTTTAATGCAGTTTTGTTTCAAAGATTAAGCGAATTCTAAAAACACCTTTATAATTGAAGTGGGGCAATTTTTGACGAAGATATGGCCATTTATTTCAAGGTTGACCCTATTTAATGCTTTCCATATATTTTCTATTTATCGAAGAATATCCCTTAATATCTTTCTTAGATGAGTCGGAAGTCAAATTATTTTAATGCAGTTTTGTTCCAAAGATCAAGTGAATTCTAAAACCACCTTTATAATTGAAATTGGGCAATTTTAGATGAAGATATGGCCATTTATTTCAAGGTAGACCCTATTTAATGCTTTCCATATATTTTCTATTTATCGAAGAATATCCCTTAATATCTTTCTTAGATGAGTCGGAAGTCAAATTATTTTAATGCAGTTTGTTTCCAAAGATCAAGTGAATTCTAAAAACACCTTTATAATTGAAATGGGGCAATTTTTGACGAAGATATGGCCATTTATTTCAAGGTAGACCCTATTTAATGCTTTCCATATATTTTCTATTTATCAAAGAATATCCCTTAATATCTTTCTTAGATGAGTCGGAAGTCAAATTATTTTAATGCAGTTTTGTTCCAAAGATCAAGTGAATTCTAAAAACACCTTTATAATTGAAATGGGGCAATTTTTGACGAAGATATGGCCATTTATATCAAGGTAGACCCTATTTAATGCTTTCCATATATTTTCAATTTATCGAAGAATATCCCTTAATATCTTTCTTAGATGAGTCGGAAGTCAAATTATTTTAATGCAGTTTTGTTTCAAAGATTAAGCGAATTCTAAAAACACCTTTATAATTGAAGTGGGGCAATTTTTGACGAAGATATGGCCATTTATTTCAAGGTAGACCCTATTTAATGCTTTCCATATATTTTCTATTTATCGAAGAATATCCCTTAATATCTTTCTTAGATGAGTCGGAAGTCAAATTATTTTAATGCAGTTTTGTTCCAAAGATTAAGCGAATTCTAAAAACACCTTTATAATTGAAATGGGGCAATTTTTGACGAAGACATGGCCATTTATTTCAAGGTAGACCCTATTTAATGCTTTCCATATATTTTCTATTTATCGAATATCCCTTAATATCTTTCTTAGATGAGTCGGAAGTCAAATTATGTTAATGCAGTTTTGTTCCAAAGATCAAGTGAATTCTAAAAACACCTTTATAATTGAAATGGGGCAATTTTTGACGAAGATATGGCCATTTATTTCAAGGTAGACCCTATTTAATGCTTTCCATATATTTTCTATTTATCGAAGAATATCCCTTAATATCTTTTTTAGATGAGTCGGAAGTCAAATTATTTTAATGCAGTTTTGTTTCAAAGATCAAGTGAATTCTAAAAACACCTTTATAATTGAAATGGGGCAATTTTTGACGAAGATATGGCCATTTATTTGAAGGTAGACCCTATTTAATGCTTTCCATATATTTTCTATTTATCTAAGAATATCCCTTAATATCTTTTTTAGATGAGTTGGAAGTCAAATTATTTTAATGCAGTTTTTGTTCCAAAGATCTAGCGAATTCTAAAAACACCTTTATAATTGAAATGGGGCAATTTTTGACGAAGACATGGCCATTTATTTCAAGGTAGACCCTATTTAATGCTTTCCATATATTTTCTATTTATCGAATATCCCTTAATATCTTTCTTAGATGAGTCGGAAGTCAAATTATTTTAATGCAGTTTTGTTCCAAAGATCAAGTGAATTCTAAAAACACCTTTATAATTGAAATGGGGCAATTGTTGACGAAGATATGGCCATTTATTTCAAGGTAGACCCTATTTAATGCTTTCCATATATTTTCTATTTATCAAAGAATATCCCTTAATATCTTTCTTAGATGAGTCGGAAGTCAAATTATTTTAATGCAGTTTTGTTCCAAAGATCAAGCGAATTCTAAAAACACCTTTATAATTGAAATTGGGCAATTTTAGATGAAGATATGGCCATTTATATCAAGGTAGACCCTATTTAATGCTTTCCATATATTTTCAATTTATCGAAGAATATCCCTTAATATCTTTCTTAGATGAGTCGGAAGTCAAATTATTTTAATGCAGTTTTGCTTCAAAGATTAAGCGAATTCTAAAAACACCTTTATAATTGAAATGGGGCAATTTTTGACGAAGATATGGCCATTTATTTCAAGGTAGACCCTATTTAATGCTTTCCATATATTTTCTATTTATCGAAGAATATCCCTTAATATCTTTCTTAGATGAGTCGGAAGTCAAATTATTTTAATGCAGTTTTGTTCCAAAGATCAAGCGAATTCAAAAAACACCTGTATAATTGAAATGGGGCAATTTTTGACGAAGACATGGCCATTTATTTCAAGGTAGACCCTATTTAATGCTTTCCATATATTTTCTATTTATCGAATATCCCTTAATATCTTTCTTAGATGAGTCGGAAGTCAAATTATTTTAATGCAGTTTTGTTCCAAAGATCAAGTGAATTCTAAAAACACCTTTATAATTGAAATGGGGCAATTTTTGACGAAGATATTGCCATTTATTTCAAGGTAGACCCTATTTAATGCTTTCCATATATTTTCTATTTATCGAAGAATATCCCTTAATATCTTTCTTAGATGAGTCGGAAGTCAAATTATTTTAATGCAGTTTTGTTCCAAAGATCAAGTGAATTCTAAAAACACCTTTATAATTGAAATGGGGCAATTTTTGACGAAGATATGGCCATTTATTTGAAGGTAGACCCTATTTAATGCGTTCCATATATTTTCTATTTATCTAAGAATATCCCTTAATATCTTTTTTAGATGAGTCGGAAGTCAAATTATTTTAATGCAGTTTTGTTCCAAAGATCGAGCGAATTCTAAAAACACCTTTATAATTGAAATGGGGCAATTTTTGACGAAGACATGGCCATTTATTTCAAGGTAGACCCTATTTAATGCTTTCCATATATTTTCTATTTATCGAATATCCCTTAATATCTTTTTTAGATGAGTCGGAAGTCAAATTATTTTAATGCAGTTTTGTTCCAAAGATCGAGCGAATTCTAAAAACACCTTTATAATTGAAATGGGGCAATTTTTGACGAAGATATGACCATTTATTTCAAGGTTGACCCTATTTAATGCTTTCCATATATTTTCTATTTATCGAAGAATATCCCTTAATATCTTTCTTAGATGAGTCGGAAGTCAAATTATTTTAATGCAGTTTTGTTCCAAAGATTGAGTGAATTCTAAAAACACCTATATAATTGAAGTGGGACAATTTTTGACAAAGATATGGCTATTTATTTCAAGGTAGACCATATTTAATGCTTTCCATATATTTTCTATTTATCGAAGAATATCCCTTAATATCTTTTTAAGATGAGTCGGAAGTCAAATTATTTTAATGCAGTTTTGTTTCAAAGATTAAGCGAATTCTAAAACCACCTTTATAATTGAAATTGGGCAATTTTAGATGAAGATATGGCCATTTATATCAAGGTAGACCCTATTTAATGCTTTCCATATATTTTCAATTTATCGAAGAATATCCCTTAATATCTTTGTTAGATGAGTCGGAAGTCAAATTATTTTAATGCAGTTTTGTTTCAAAGATTAAGCGAATTCTAAAAACACCTTTATAATTGAAGTGGGGCAATTTTTGACGAAGATATGGCCATTTATTTCAAGGTAGACCCTATTTAATGCTTTCCATATATTTTCTATTTATCGAAGAATATCCCTTAATATCTGTCTTAGATGAGTCGGAAGTCAAATTATTTTAATGCAGTTTTGTTCCAAAGATCGAGCGAATTCTAAAAACACCTTTATAATTTAAATGGGGCAATTTTTGACGAAGACATGGCCATTTATTTCAAGGTAGACCCCATTTAATGCTTTCCATATATTTTCTATTTATCGAATATCCCTTAATATCTTTCTTAGATGAGTCGGAAGTCAAATTATTTTAATGCAGTTTTGTTTCAAAGATCAAGTGAATTCTAAAAACACCTTTATAATTGAAATGGGGCAATTGTTGACGAAGATATGGCCATTTATTTCAAGGTAGACCCTATTTAATGCTTTCCATATATTTTCTATTTATCAAAGAATATCCCTTAATATCTTTCTTAGATGAGTCGGAAGTCAAATTATTTTAATGCAGTTTTGTTCCAAAGATCAAGTGAATTCTAAAAACACCTTTATAATTGAAATGGAGCAATTTTTGACGAAGATATGGCCATTTATTTCAAGGTAGACCCTATTTAATGCTTTCCATATATCTTCTATTTATCGAAGAATATCCCTTAATATCTTTTTTAGATGAGTCGGAAGTCAAATTATTTTAATGCAGTTTTGTTCCAAAGATCGAGCGAATTCTAAAAACACCTTTATAATTGAAATGGGGCAATTTTTGACGAAGACATGGCCATTTATTTCAAGGTAGACCCTATTTAATGCTTTCCATATATTTTCTATTTATCGAATATCCCTTAATATCTTTCTTAGATGAGTCGGAAGTCAAATTATTTTAATGCAGTTTTGTTCCAAAGATCAAGTGAATTCTAAAAACACCTTTATAATTGAAATGGGGCAATTGTTGACGAAGATATGGCCATTTATTTCAAGGTAGACCCTATTTAATGCTTTCCATATATTTTCTATTTATCAAAGAATATCCCTTAATATCTTTCTTAGATGAGTCGGAAGTCAAATTATTTTGATGCAGTTTTGTTCCAAAGATCAAGTGAATTCTAAAAACACCTTTATAATTGAAATGGGGCAATTTTTGACGAAGATATGGCCATTTATATCAAGGTAGACCCTATTTAATGCTTTCCATATATTTTCTATTTATCGAAGAATATCCCTTAATATCTTTCTTAGATGAGTCGGAAGTCAAATTATTTTAATGCAGTTTTGCTTCAAAGATTAAGCGAATTCTAAAAACACCTTTATAATTGAAATGGGGCAAATTTAGACGAAGATATGGCCATTTATTTCATGGTAGACCCTATTTAATGCTTTCCACATATTTTCTATTTATCGAAGAATATCCCTTAATATCTTTCTTAGATGAGTCGGAAGTCAAATTATTTTAAAGCAGTTTTGTTCCAAAGATCAAGTGAATTCTAAAAACACCCTTATAATTGAAATGGGGCAATTTTTGACGAAGATATGGCCATTTATTTCAAGGTAGACCCTATTTAATGCTTTCCATATATTTTCTATTTATCGAATATCCCTTTATACCTTTCTTAGATGAGTCGGAAGTCAAATTATGTTAATGCAGTTTTGTTCCAAGATCGAGTGAATTCTAAAAACACCTCTATAATTGAAATGAGGCAATTGTTGACGAAGATATTGCCATTTATTTCAAGGTAGACCCTATTTAATGCTTTCCATATATTTTCTATTTATCGAAGAATATCCCTTAATATCTTTTTTAGATGAGTCGGAAGTCAAATTATTTTAACGCAGTTTTGTTCCAACGATCAAGTGAATTCTAAAATCACCTTCATAATTGAAATGGGGCAATTTTAGACGAAGATATGGCCATTTATTTGAAGGTAGACCCTATTTAATGCGTTCCATATATTTTCTATTTATTTAAGAATATCCCTTAATATCTTTTTTTGATGAGTCGGAAGTCAAATTATTTTAATGCAGTTTTGTTCCAAAGATCGAGAGAATTCTAAAAACACCTGTATAATTGAAATGGGGCAATTTTTGACGAAGACATGGCCATTTATTTCAAGGTAGACCCTATTTAATGCTTTCCATATATTTTCTATTTATCGAATATCCCTTAATATCTTTCTTAGATGAGTCGGAAGTCAAATTATTTTAATGCAGTTTTGTTCCAAAGATCGAGTGAATTCTAAAAACACCTTTATAATTGAAATGGGGCAATTTTTGACGAAGATATGACCATTTATTTCAAGGTAGACCCTATTTAATGCTTTCCATATATTTTCTATTTATCGAAGAATATCCCTTAATATCTTTCTTAGATGAGTCGGAAGTCAAATTATTTTAATGCAGTTTTGTTCCAAAGATTGAGTGAATTCTAAAAACACCTATATAATTGAAGTGGGACAATTTTTGACAAAGATATGGCTATTTATTTCAAGGTAGACCATATTTAATGCTTTCCATATATTTTCTATTTATCGAAGAATATCCCTTAATATCTTTTTAAGATGAGTCGGAAGTCAAATTATTTTAATGCAGTTTTGTTTCAAAGATTAAGCGAATTCTAAAACCACCTTTATAATTGAAATTGGGCAATTTTAGATGAAGATATGGCCATTTATATCAAGGTAGACCCTATTTAATGCTTTCCATATATTTTCAATTTATCGAAGAATATCCCTTAATATCTTTGTTAGATGAGTCGGAAGTCAAATTATTTTAATGCAGTTTTGTTTCAAAGATTAAGCGAATTCTAAAAACACCTTTATAATTGAAGTGGGGCAATTTTTGACGAAGATATGGCCATTTATTTCAAGGTAGACCCTATTTAATGCTTTCCATATATTTTCTATTTATCGAAGAATATCCCTTAATATCTGTCTTAGATGAGTCGGAAGTCAAATTATGTTAATGCAGTTTTGTTCCAAAGATCGAGTGAATTCTAAAAACACCTTTATAATTGAAATGGGGCAATTGTTGACGAAGATATGGCCATTTATTTCAAGGTAGACCCTATTTAATGCTTTCCATATATTTTCTATTTATCAAAGAATATCCCTTAATATCTTTCTTAGATGAGTCGGAAGTCAAATTATTTTAATGCAGTTTTGTTCCAAAGATCAAGTGAATTCTAAAAACACCTTTATAATTGAAATGGGGCAATTTTTGACGAAGATATGGCCATTTATATCAAGGTAGACCCTATTTAATGCTTTCCATATATTTTCAATTTATCGAAGAATATTCCTTAATATCTTTCTTAGATGAGTCGGAAGTCAAATTATTTTAATGCAGTTTTGTGTCAAAGATTAAGTGAATTCTAAAAACACCTTTATAATTTAAATGGGGCAATTTTTGACGAAGATATGGCCATTTATTTCATGGTAGACCCTATTTAATGCTTTCCATATATTTTCTATTTATCAAAGAATATCCCTTAATATCTTTTTTAGATGAGTCGGAAGTCAAATTATTTTAATGCAGTTTTGTTCCAAAGATCAAGTGAATTCTAAAAACACCTTTATAATTGAAATGGGGCAATTTTTGACGAAGATATGGCCATTTATTTCAAGGTAGACCCTATTTAATACTTTCCATATATTTTCTATTTATCGAAGAATATCCCTTAATATCTTTCTTAGATGAGTCGGAAGTCAAATTATTTTAATGCAGTTTTGTTCCAAAGATCAAGCGAATTTAAAAAACACCTTTATAATTGAAATTGGGCAATTTTAGATGAAGATATGGCCATTTATTTCAAGGCAGACCCTATTTAATGCTTTCCATATATTTTCTATTTATCGAAGAATATCCCTTAATATCTTTCTTAGATGAGTCGGAAGTCAAATTATTTTAATGCAGTTTTGTTCCAAAGATTGAGCGAATTTTAAAAACACCTTTATAATTGAAATGGGGCAATTTTTGACGAAGACATGGCCATTTATTTCAAGGTAGACCCCTATTTAATGCTTTCCATATATTTTCTATTTATCGAATATCCCTTTAATATCTTTCTTAGATGAGTTGGAAGTCAAATTATTTGAATGCAGTTTTGTTCCAAAGATCAAGTGAATTCTAAAAACACCTTTATAATTGAAATGGGGCAATTTTTGACGAAGATATGGCCATTTATTTCAAGGTTGACCCTATTTAATGCTTTCCATATATTTTCTATTTATCGAAGAATATCCCTTAATATCTTTCTTAGATGAGTCGGAAGTCAAATTATTTTAATGCAGTTTTGTTCCAAAGATCGAGTGAATTCTAAAAACACCTATATAATTGAAGTGGGGCAATTTTTGACAAAGATATGGCTATTTATTTCAAGGTAGACCATATTTAATGCTTTCCATATATTTTCTATTTATCGAAGAATATCCCTTAATATATTTTTAAGATGAGTCGGAAGTCAAATTATTTTAATGCAGTTTTGTTTCAAAGATTAAGCGAATTCTAAAAACACCTTTATAATTGAAGTGGGGCAATTCTTAACGAAGATATGGCCATTTATTTCAAGGTTGACCCTATTTAATGCTTTCCATATATTTTCTATTTATCGAAGAATATCCCTTAATATCTTTCTTAGATGAGTCGGAAGTCAAATTATTTTAATGCAGTTTTGTTCCAAAGATCAAGTGAATTCTAAAACCTTCTTTATAATTGAAATTGGGCAATTTTAGATGAAGATATGGCCATTTAATTCAAGGTTGACCCTATTTAATGCTTTCCATATATTTTCTATTTATCGAAGAATATCCCTTAATATCTTTCTTAGATGAGTCGGAAGTCAAATTATTTTAATGCAGTTTTGTTCCAAAGATCAAGCGAATTCTAAAAACACCTTTATAATTGAAATGGGGCAATTTTTGACGAAGATATGGCCATTTATTTCAAGGTTGACCCTATTTAATGCTTTCCATATATTTTCTATTTATCGAAGAATATCCCTTAATATCTTTCTTAGATGAGTCGGAAGTCAAATTATTTTAATGCAGTTTTGTTCCAAAGATTGAGTGAATTCTAAAAACACCTATATAATTGAAGTGGGGCAATTTTTGACAAAGATATGGCTATTTATTTCAAGGTAGACCATATTTAATGCTTTCCATATATTTTCTATTTATCGAAGAATATCCCTTAATATATTTTTAAGATGAGTCGGAAGTCAAATTATTTTAATGCAGTTTTGTTCCAAAGATTAAGCGAATTCTAAAAACACCTTTATAATTGAAGTGGGGCAATTCTTAACGAAGATATGGCCATTTATTTCAAGGTTGACCCTATTTAATGCTTTCCATATATTTTCTATTTATCGAAGAATATCCCTTAATATCTTTCTTAGATGAGTCGGAAGTCAAATTATTTTAATGCAGTTTTGTTCCAAAGATCAAGTGAATTCTAAAACCTTCTTTATAATTGAAATTGGGCAATTTTAGATGAAGATATGGCCATTTAATTCAAGGTTGACCCTATTTAATGCTTTCCATATATTTTCTATTTATCGAAGAATATCCCTTAATATCTTTCTTAGATGAGTCGGAAGTCAAATTATTTTAATGCAGTTTTGTTCCAAAGATCAAGTGAATTCTAAAAACACCTTTATAATTGAAATGGGGCAATTTTTGACGAAGATATGGCCATTTATTTCAAGATAGACCCTATTTAATGCTTTCCATATATTTCCTATTTATCGAAGAATATCCCTTAATATCTTTCTTAGATGAGTCGGAAGTCAAATTATTTTAATGTAGTTTTGTTTCGAAGATTGAGTAAATTCTAAAAATTTATTTATAATTGAAATGGGGCAATTTTTGACGAAGATATGGCTATTTATTTCAAGGTAGACCCTATTTAATGCTTTCCATATATTTACTATAGCTTTAAGAATATCCCTTAATATCTTTCTTAGATGAGTCGGAAGTCAAATTATTTTAATGCAGTTTTGTTCCAAAGATCGAGTGAATTCTAAAAACACCTTTATAATTGAAATGGGGCAATTTTTGACGAAGATATGGCCATTTATTTCAAGGTAGACCCTATTTAATGCTTTCCATATATTTTCTATTTATCAAAGAATATCCCTTAATATCTTTCTTAGATGAGTCGGAAGTCAAATTATTTTAATGCTGATTTGTTCCAAAGATCGAGCGAATTCTAAAAACACCTTTATAATTGAAATTGGGCAATTTTAGATGAAGATATGGCCATTTATTTCAAGGTAGACCCTATTTAATGCTTTCCATATATTTTCTATTTATCAAGGAATATCTGTTAATATCTTTCTTAGATGAGTCGGAAGTCAAATTATTTTAATGCAGTTTTGTTTTAAAGATTAAGCGAATTCTAAAAACATCTTTTTAATTGAAGTGGGGCAATTTTTGACGAAGATATGGCCATTTATTTCAAGGTAGACCATATTTAATGCTTTCCATATATTTTCAATTTATCGAAGAATATCCCTTAATATCTTTTTTAGATGAGTCGGAAGTCAAATTATTTTAATGCAGTTTTGTTCCAAAGATCAAGTGAATTCTAAAAACACCTTTATAATTGAAATGGGGCAATTTTTGACGAAGATATGGCCATTTATTTCAAGGTAGACCCTATTTAATGCTTTCCATATATTTTCTATTTATCGAAGAATATCCCTTAATATCTTCCTTAGATGAGTCGGAAGTCAAATTATTTTAATGCAGTTTTGTTCCAAGGATCGAGTGAATTCTAAAAACACCTTTATAATTGAAATGGGGCAATTTCTGAAGAAGATATGGCCATTTATTTCAAGGTAGACCCTATTTAATGCTTTCCATATATTTTCTATTTATCGAAGAATATCCCTTAATATCTTTCTTAGATGAGTCGGAAGTCAAATTATTTTAATGCAGTTTTGTTCCAAAGATCAAGCGAATTCTAAAAACACCTTTATAATTTAAATTGGGCAATTTTAGATGAAGATATGGCCATTTATTTCAAGGTAGACCCTATTTAATGCTTTCCATATATTTTCTATTTATCGAAGAATATCCCTTAATATCTTTCTTAGATGAGTCGGAAGTCAAATTATTTTAATGCAGGTTTGTTTCAAATATCGAGTAAATTCTAAAAACACCTTTATAATTGAAATGGGGCAATTTTTGACGAAGATATGGCCATTTATTTCAAGGTAGACCCTATTTAATGCTTTCCATATATTTTCTATTTATCAAAGAATATCCCTTAATATCTTTCCTTGATGAGTCGGAAGTCAAATTATTTTAATGCAGTTTTGTTCCAAAGATCAAGTGAATTCTAAAAACACCTTTATAATTGAAGTGGGGCAATTTTTGACGAAGATATGGCCATTTATTTCAAGGTAGACCATATTTAATGCTTTCCATATATTTTCTATTTATCGAAGAATATCCCTTAATATCTTTTTTAGATGAGTCGGAAGTCAAATTATTGTAATGCAGATTTGTTTCAAAGATCAAGCGAATTCTAAAAACACCTTTATAATTGAAATTGGGCAATTTTTGACGAAGATATGGCCATTTATTTCAAGGTAGACCCTATTTAATGCTTTCCATATATTTTCTATTTATCGAAGAATATCCCTTAATATCTTTCTTAGATGAGTCGGAAGTCAAATTATTTTAATGCAGTTTTGTTTCAAATATCGAGTGAATTCTAAAAACACCTTTATAATTGAAATGGGGCAATTTTTGACGAAGATATGGCCATTTATTTCAAGGTAGACCATATTTAATGCTTTCCATATATTTTCTATTTATCGAAGAATATCCCTTAATATCTTTCTTAGATGAGTCGGAAGTCAAATTATTTTAATGCAGTTTTGTTTAAAAGATCAAGCGAATTCTAAAAACACCTTTATAATTTAAATTGGGCAATTTTAGATGAAGATATGGCCATTTATTTCAAGGTAGACCCTATTTAATGCTTTCCATATATTTTCTATTTATCGAAGAATATCCCTTAATATCTTTCTTAGATGAGTCGGAAGTCAAATTATTTTAATGCAGTTTTGTTTCAAATATCGAGTAAATTCTAAAAACACCTTTATAATTGAAATGGGGCAATTTTTGACGAAGATATGGCCATTTATTTCAAGGTAGACCCTATTTAATGCTTTCCATATATTTTCTATTTATCAAAGAATATCCCTTAATATCTTTCTTAGATGAGTCGGAAGTCAAATTATTTTAATGCAGTTTTGTTCCAAAGATCAAGTGAATTCTAAAAACACCTTTATAATTGAAGTGGGGCAATTTTTGACGAAGATATGGCCATTTATTTCAAGGTAGACCATATTTAATGCTTTCCATATATTTTCTATTTATCGAAGAATATCCCTTAATATCTTTTTTAGATGAGTCGGAAGTCAAATTATTGTAATGCAGATTTGTTTCAAAGATCAAGCGAATTCTAAAAACACCTTTATAATTGAAATTGGGCAATTTTTGACGAAGATATGGCCATTTATTTCAAGGTAGACCCTATTTAATGCTTTCCATATATTTTCTATTTATCGAAGAATATCCCTTAATATCTTTCTTAGATGAGTCGGAAGTCAAATTATTTTAATGCAGTTTTGTTTCAAATATCGAGTGAATTCTAAAAACACCTTTATAATTGAAATGGGGCAATTTTTGACGAAGATATGGCCATTTATTTCAAGGTAGACCCTATTTAATGCTTTCCATATATTTTCTATTTATCGAAGAATATCCCTTAATATCTTTCTTAGATGA
Source organism: Drosophila grimshawi (assembly GCF_018153295.1). NCBI lineage: Eukaryota > Metazoa > Arthropoda > Insecta > Diptera > Drosophilidae > Drosophila > Drosophila grimshawi. The sequence continues at coordinate 45,810 of NW_025062652.1, read as the reverse complement.
GTCGGAAGTCAAATTATTTTAATGCAGTTTTGTTTAAAAGATCAAATGAATTCTAAAAACACCTTTATAATTGAAGTGGGGCAATTTTTGACGAAGATATGGCCATTTATTTCAAGGTAGACCATATTTAATGCTTTCCATATATTTTCTATTTATCGAAGAATATCCCTTAATATCTTTTTTAGATGAGTCGGAAGTCAAATTATTTTAATGCAGTTTTGTTTCAAAGATCAAGTGAATTCTAAAAACACCTTTATAATTGAAGTGGGGCAATTTTTGACGAAGATATGGCCATTTATTTCAAGGTAGACCATATTTAATGCTTTCCATATATTTTCTATTTATCGAAGAATATCCCTTAATATCTTTCTTAGATGAGTCGGAAGTCAAATTATTTTAATGCAGTTTTGTTTCAAAGATCAAGTGAATTCTAAAAACACCTTTATAATTGAAATTGGGTAATTTTTGACGAAGATATGGCCATTTATTTCAAGGTAGACCCTATTTAATGCTTTCCATATATTTTCTATTTATCGAAGAATATCCCTTAATATCTTTCTTAGATGAGTCGGAAGTCAAATTATTTTAATGCAGTTTTGTTCAAAAGATCAAATGAATTCTAAAAACACCTTTATAATTGAAGTGGGGCAATTTTTGACGAAGATATGGCCATTTATTTCAAGGTAGACCATATTTAATGCTTTCCATATATTTTCAATTTATCGAAGAATATCCCTTAATATCTTTTTTAGATGAGTCGGAAGTCAAATTATTTTAATGCAGTTTTGTTCCAAAGATCAAGTGAATTCTAAAAACACCTTTATAATTTAAAAGGGGCAATTTTTGACGAAGATATGGCCATTTATTTCAAGGTAGACCCTATTTAATGCTTTCCATATATTTTCTATTTATCGAAGAATATCCCTTAATATCTTTCTTAGATGAGTCGGAAGTCAAATTATTTTAATGCAGTTTTGTTCCAAAGATCAAGTGAATTCTAAAAACACCTTTATAATTGAAATGGGGCAATTTTTGACGAAGATATGGCCATTTATTTCAAGGTAGACCCTATTTAATGCTTTCCATATATTTTCTATTTATCAAAGAATATCCCTTAATATCTTTCTTAGATGAGTCGGAAGTCAAATTATTTTAATGCAGTTTTGTTCCAAAGATCAAGTGAATTCTAAAAACACCTTTATAATTGAAATTGGGCAATTTTTGACGAAGATATGGCCATTTATTTCAAGGTAGACCCTATTTAATGCTTTCCATATATTTTCTATTTATCGAAGAATATCCCTTAATATCTTTCTTAGATGAGTCGGAAGTCAAATTATTTTAATGCAGTTTTGTTCCAAAGATCAAGTGAATTCTAAAAACACCTTTATAATTGAAACGGGGAATTTTTGACGAAGATATGGCCATTTATTTCAAGGTAGACCCTATTTAATGCTTTCCATATATTTTCTATTTATCGAAGAATATCCCTTAATATCTTTCTTAGATGAGTCGGAAGTCAAATTATTTTAATGCAGTTTTGTTCCAAATTTCAAGCGAATTCTAAAAACACCTTTATAATTGAAATTGGGCAATTTTAGATGAAGATATGGCCATTTATTTCAAGGTAGACCCTATTTAATGCTTTCCATATATTTTCTATTTATCGAAGAATATCCCTTAATATCTTTCTTAGATGAGTCGGAAGTCAAAATATTTTAATGCAGTTTTGTTCCAAAGATCAAGTGAATTCTAAAAACAACCTTTATAATTGAAATGGGGCAATTTTTGACGAAGATATGGCTATTTATTTCAAGGTAGACCCTATTTAATGCTTTCCATATATTTTCTATTTATCGAAGAATATCCCTTAATATCTTTTTTAGATGAGTCGGAAGTCAAATTATTTTAATGCAGTTTTGTTTCAAAGATTAAGCGAATTCTGAAAACACCTTTATAATTGAAGTGGGGCAATTTTTGACGAAGATATGGCCATTTATTTCAAGGTAGACCCTATTTAATGCTTTCAATATATTTTCTATTTATCGAATATCCCTTAATATCTTTCTTAGATGAGTCGGAAGTCAAATTATTTTAATGCAGTTTTGTTCCAAAGATCGAGCGAATTCTAAAAACACCTTTATAATTGAAATTGGGCAATTTTAGATGAAGATATGGCCATTTATTTCAAGGTAGACCCTATTTAATGCTTTCCATATATTTTCTATTTATCGAAGAATATCCCTTAATATCTTTCTTAGATGAGTCGGAAGTCAAATTATTTTAATGCAGTTTTGTTCCAAAGATCGAGTGAATTCTAAAAACACCTTTATAATTGAAATGGGGCAATTTTTGACGAAGATATGGCCATTTATTTCAAGGTTGACCCCATTTAATGCTTTCCATATATTTTCTATTTATCGAAGAATATCCCTTAATATCTTTCTTAGATGAGTCGGAAGTCAAATTATTTTAATGCAGTTTTGTTCCAAAGATTGAGTGAATTCTAAAAACACCTTTATAATTGAAGTGGGGCAATTTTTGACGAAGATATGGCTATTTATTTCAAGGTAGACCCTATTTAATGCTTTCCATATATTTTCTATTTATCGAAGAATATCCCTTAATATCTTTTTTAGATGAGTCGGAAGTCAAATTATTTTAATGCAGTTTTGTTTCAAAGATCAAGCGAATTCTGAAAACACCTTTATAATTGAAATGGGGCAATTTTTGACGAAGATATGGCCATTTATTTCAAGGTAGACCCTATTTAATGCTTTCAATATATTTTCTATTTATCGAATATCCCTTAATATCTTTCTTAGATGAGTCGGAAGTCAAATTATTTTAATGCAGTTTTGTTCCAAAGATCGAGCGAATTCTAAAAACACCTTTATAATTGAAATTGGGCAATTTTAGATGAAGATATGGCCATTTATTTCAAGGTAGACCCTATTTAATGCTTTCCATATATTTTCTATTTATCAAAGAATATCCCTTAATATCTTTCTTAGATGAGTCGGAAGTCAAATTATTTTAATGCAGTTTTGTTCCAAAGATCAAGTGAATTCTAAAAACACTTTTATAATTGAAGTGGGGCAATTTTTGACGAAGATATGGCCATTTATTTCAAGGTAGACCATATTTAATGCTTTCCATATATTTTCAATTTATCGAAGAATATCCCTTAATATCTTTTTTAGATGAGTCGGAAGTCAAATTATTTTAATGCAGTTTTGTTCCAAAGATCAAGTGAATTCTAAAAACACCTTTATAATTGAAATGGGGCAATTTTTGACGAAGATATGGCCATTTATTTCAAGGTAGACCCTATTTAATGCTTTCCATATATTTTCTATTTATCGAAGAATATCCCTTAATATCTTTCTTAGATGAGTCGGAAGTCAAATTATTTTAATGCAGTTTTGTTTCAAAGATCAAATGAATTCTAAAAACACCTTTATAATTGAAATGGGGCAATTTTTGACGAAGATATGGCCATTTATTTCAAGGTAGACCCTATTTAATGCTTTCCATATATTTTCTATTTATCGAAGAATATCCCTTAATATCTTTCTTAGATGAGTCGGAAGTCAAATTATTTTAATGCAGTTTTGTTTCAAAGATCAAGTGAATTCTAAAAACACCTTTATAATTGAAATTGGGCAATTTTTGACGAAGATATGGCCATTTATTTCAAGGTAGACCCTATTTAATGCTTTCCATATATTTTCTATTTATCGAAGAATATCCCTTAATATCTTTCTTAGATGAGTCGGAAGTCAAATTATTTTAATGCAGTTTTGTTTAAAAGATCAAATGAATTCTAAAAACACCTTTATAATTGAAGTGGGGCAATTTTTGACGAAGATATGGCCATTTATTTCAAGGTAGACCATATTTAATGCTTTCCATATATTTTCTATTTATCGAAGTAATATCCCTTAATATCTTTTTTAGATGAGTCGGAAGTCAAATTATTTTAATGCAGTTTTGTTCCAAAGATCAAGTGAATTCTAAAAACACCTTTATAATTTAAATGGGGCAATTTTTGACGAAGATATGGCCATTTATTTCAAGGTAGACCCTATTTAATGCTTTCCATATATTTTCTATTTATCGAAGAATATCCCTTAATATCTTTCTTAGATGAGTCGGAAGTCAAATTATTTTAATGCAGTTTTGTTCCAAAGATCAAGTGAATTCTAAAAACACCTTTATAATTGAAATGGGGCAATTTTTGACGAAGATATGGCCATTTATTTCAAGGTAGACCCTATTTAATGCTTTCCATATATTTTCTATTTATCAAAGAATATCCCTTAATATCTTTCTTAGATGAGTCGGAAGTCAAATTATTTTAATGCAGTTTTGTTCCAAAGATCAAGTGAATTCTAAAAACACCTTTATAATTGAAATGGGGCAATTTTTGACGAAGATATGGCCATTTATTTCAAGGTAGACCCTATTTAATGCTTTCCATATATTTTCTATTTATCGAAGAATATCCCTTAATATCTTTCTTAGATGAGTCGGAAGTCAAATTATTTTAATGCAGTTTTGTTCCAAAGATCAAGTGAATTCTAAAAACACCTTTATAATTGAAACGGGGCAATTTTTGACGAAGATATGGCCATTTATTTCAAGGTAGACCCTATTTAATGCTTTCCATATATTTTCTATTTATCGAAGAATATCCCTTAATATCTTTCTTAGATGAGTCGGAAGTCAAATTATTTTAATGCAGTTTTGTTCCAAATTTCAAGCGAATTCTAAAAACACCTTTATAATTGAAATGGGGCAATTTTAGATGAAGATATGGCCATTTATTTCAAGGTAGACCCTATTTAATGCTTTCCATATATTTTCTATTTATCGAAGAATATCCCTTAATATCTTTCTTAGATGAGTCGGAAGTCAAATTATTTTAATGCAGTTTTGTTTCCAAAGATCAAGTGAATTCTAAAAACAACCTTTATAATTGAAATGGGGCAATTTTTGACGAAGATATGGCTATTTATTTCAAGGTAGACCCTATTTAATGCTTTCCATATATTTTCTATTTATCGAAGAATATCCCTTAATATCTTTTTTAGATGAGTCGGAAGTCAAATTATTTTAATGCAGTTTTGTTTCAAAGATTAAGCGAATTCTAAAAACACCTTTATAATTGAAGTGGGGCAATTTTTGACGAAGATATGGCCATTTATTTCAAGGTAGACCCTATTTAATGCTTTCAATATATTTTCTATTTATCGAAGAATATCCCTTAATATCTTTCTTAGATGAGTCGGAAGTCAAATTATTTTAATGCAGTTTTGTTCCAAAGATCAAGCGAATTCTAAAAACACCTTTATAATTGAAATTGGGCAATTTTAGATGAAGATATGGCCATTTATTTCAAGGTAGACCCTATTTAATGCTTTCCATATATTTTCTATTTATCGAAGAATATCCCTTAATATCTTTCTTAGATGAGTCGGAAGTCAAATTATTTTAATGCAGTTTTGTTCCAAAGATCGAGTGAATTCTAAAAACACCTTTATAATTGAAATGGGGCAATTTTTGACGAAGATATGGCCATTTATTTCAAGGTTGACCCCATTTAATGCTTTCCATATATTTTCTATTTATCGAAGAATATCCCTTAATATCTTTCTTAGATGAGTCGGAAGTCAAATTATTTTAATGCAGTTTTGTTCCAAAGATTGAGTGAATTCTAAAAACACCTTTATAATTGAAGTGGGGCAATTTTTGACGAAGATATGGCCATTTATTTCAAGGTAGACCCTATTTAATGCTTTCCATATATTTTCTATTTATCGAAGAATATCCCTTAATATCTTTCTTAGATGAGTCGGAAGTCAAATTATTTTAATGCAGTTTTGTTCCAAAGATCAAGCGAATTCTAAAAACACCTTTATAATTGAAGTGGGGCAATTTTTGACGAAGATATGGCCATTTATTTCAAGGTAGACCCTATTTAATGCTTTCAATATATTTTCTATTTATCGAATATCCCTTAATATCTTTCTTAGATGAGTCGGAAGTCAAATTATTTTAATGCAGTTTTGTTCCAAAGATCGAGCGAATTCTAAAAACACCTTTATAATTGAAATTGGGCAATTTTAGATGAAGATATGGCCATTTATTTCAAGGTAGACCCTATTTAATGCTTTCCATATATTTTCTATTTATCAAAGAATATCCCTTAATATCTTTCTTAGATGAGTCGGAAGTCAAATTATTTTAATGCAGTTTTGTTCCAAAGATTAAGCGAATTCTAAAAACACTTTTATAATTGAAATGGGGCAATTTTTGACGAAGATATGGCCATTTATTTCAAGGTAGACCCTATTTAATGCTTTCCATATATTTTCAATTTATCGAAGAATATCCCTTAATATCTTTCTTAGATGAGTCGGAAGTCAAATTATTTTAATGCAGTTTTGTTCCAAAGATCAAGTGAATTCTAAAAACACCTTTATAATTGAAATGGGGCAATTTTTGACGAAGATATGGCCATTTATTTCAAGGTAGACCCTATTTAATGCTTTCCATATATTTTCTATTTATCGAAGAATATCCCTTAATATCTTTCTTAGATGAGTCGGAAGTCAAATTATTTTAATGCAGTTTTGTTTCAAAGATCAAATGAATTCTAAAAACACCTTTATAATTGAAATGGGGCAATTTTTGACGAAGATATGGCCATTTATTTCAAGGTAGACCCTATTTAATGCTTTCCATATATTTTCTATTTATCGAAGAATATCCCTTAATATCTTTCTTAGATGAGTCGGAAGTCAAATTATTTTAATGCAGTTTTGTTCCAAAGATCAAGCGAATTCTAAAAACACCTTTATAATTGAAATGGGGCAATTTTTGACGAAGATATGGCCATTTATTTCAAGGTTGACCCCATTTAATGCTTTCAATATATTTTCTATTTATCGAAGAATATCCCTTAATATCTTTCTTAGATGAGTCGGAAGTCAAATTATTTTAATGCAGTTTTGTTCCAAAGATTGAGTGAATTCTAAAAACACCTTTATAATTGAAGTGGGGCAATTTTTGACGAAGATATGGCTATTTATTTCAAGGTAGACCCTATTTAATGCTTTCCATATATTTTCTATTTATCGAAGAATATCCCTTAATATCTTTTTTAGATGAGTCGGAAGTCAAATTATTTTAATGCAGTTTTGTTCCAAAGATCAAGTGAATTCTAAAAACACCTTTATAATTGAAGTGGGGCAATTTTTGACGAAGATATGGCCATTTATTTCAAGGTAGACCATATTTAATGCTTTCCATATATTTTCTATTTATCGAAGAATATCCCTTAATATCTTTTTTAGATGAGTCGGAAGTCAAATTATTGTAATGCAGATTTGTTTCAAAGATCAAGCGAATTCTAAAAACACCTTTATAATTGAAATTGGGCAATTTTTGACGAAGATATGGCCATTTATTTCAAGGTAGACCCTATTTAATGCTTTCCATATATTTTCTATTTATCGAAGAATATCCCTTAATATCTTTCTTAGATGAGTCGGAAGTCAAATTATTTTAATGCAGTTTTGTTTCAAATATCGAGTGAATTCTAAAAACACCTTTATAATTGAAATGGGGCAATTTTTGACGAAGATATGGCCATTTATTTCAAGGTAGACCCTATTTAATGCTTTCCATATATTTTCTATTTATCGAAGAATATCCCTTAATATCTTTCTTAGATGAGTCGGAAGTCAAATTATTTTAATGCAGTTTTGTTTAAAAGATCAAATGAATTCTAAAAACACCTTTATAATTGAAGTGGGGCAATTTTTGACGAAGATATGGCCATTTATTTCAAGGTAGACCATATTTAATGCTTTCCATATATTTTCAATTTATCGAAGAATATCCCTTAATATCTTTTTTAGATGAGTCGGAAGTCAAATTATTTTAATGCAGTTTTGTTCCAAAGATCAAGTGAATTCTAAAAACACCTTTATAATTGAAATGGGGCAATTTTTGACGAAGATATGGCCATTTATTTCAAGGTAGACCATATTTAATGCTTTCCATATATTTTCTATTTATCGAAGAATATCCCTTAATATCTTTTTTAGATGAGTCGGAAGTCAAATTATTTTAATGCAGTTTTGTTCCAAAGATCAAGTGAATTTTAAAAACACCTTTATAATTGAAATGGGGCAATTTTTGACGAAGATATGGCCATTTATTTCAAGGTAGACCCTATTTAATGCTTTCCATATATTTTCTATTTATCGAAGAATATCCCTTAATATCTTTCTTAGATGAGTCGGAAGTCAAATTATTTTAATGCAGTTTTGTTCCAAAGATCAAATGAATTCTAAAAACACCTTTATAATTGAAATGGGGCAATTTTTGACGAAGATATGGCCATTTATTTCAAGGTAGACCATATTTAATGCTTTCCATATATTTTCTATTTATCGAAGAATATCCCTTAATATCTTTTTTAGATGAGTCGGAAGTCAAATTATTTTAATGCAGTTTTGTTCCAAAGATCAAGTGAATTCTAAAAACACCTTTATAATTTAAAAGGGGCAATTTTTGACGAAGATATGGCCATTTATTTCAAGGTAGACCCTATTTAATGCTTTCCATATATTTTCTATTTATCGAAGAATATCCCTTAATATCTTTCTTAGATGAGTCGGAAGTCAAATTATTTTAATGCAGTTTTGTTCCAAAGATCAAGTGAATTCTAAAAACACCTTTATAATTGAAATGGGGCAATTTTTGACGAAGATATGGCCATTTATTTCAAGATAGACCCTATTTAATGCTTTCCATATATTTTCTATTTATCAAAGAATATCCCTTAATATCTTTCTTAGATGAGTCGGAAGTCAAATTATTTTAATGCAGTTTTGTTTAAAAGATCAAGTGAATTCTAAAAACACCTTTATAATTGAAATGGGGCAATTTTTGACGAAGATATGGCCATTTATTTCAAGGTAGACCCTATTTAATGCTTTCCATATATTTTCTATTTATCGAAGAATATCCCTTAATATCTTTTTTAGATGAGTCGGAAGTCAAAATATTTTAATGCAGTTTTGTTCCAAAGATCAAGTGAATTCTAAAAACACCTTTATAATTGAAATGGGGCAATTTTTGACGAAGAAATGGCCATTTATTTCAAGGTAGACCCTATTTAATGCTTTCCATATATTTTCTATTTATCGAAGAATATCCCTTAATATCTTTCTTAGATGAATCGGAAGTCAAATTATTTTAATGCAGTTTTGTTCCAAAGATCGAGTGAATTCTAAAAACACCTTTATAATTGAAATGGGGCAATTTTTGACGAAGATATGGCCATTTATTTCAAGGTTGACCCCATTTAATGCTTTCAATATATTTTCTATTTATCGAAGAATATCCCTTAATATCTTTCTTAGATGAGTCGGAAGTCAAATTATTTTAATGCAGTTTTGTTCCAAAGAATGCGTGAATTCTAAAAACACCTTTATAATTGAAGTGGGGCAATTTTTGACGAAGATATGGCTATTTATTTCAAGGTAGACCCTATTTAATGCTTTCCATATATTTTCTATTTATCGAAGAATATCCCTTAATATCTTTTTTAGATGAGTCGGAAGTCAAATTATTTTAATGCAGTTTTGTTTCAAAGATTAAGCGAATTCTGAAAACACCTTTATAATTGAAGTGGGGCAATTTTTGACGAAGATATGGCCATTTATTTCAAGGTAGACCCTATTTAATGCTTTCAATATATTTTCTATTTATCGAATATCCCCTAATATCTTTCTTAGATGAGTCGGAGTCACTAATTTTAATGCAGTTTTGTTGCAAAGATCGAGCGAATTCTAAAAACACCTTTATAATTGAAATTGGGCAATTTTAGATGAAGATATGGCCATTTATTTCAAGGTAGACCCTATTTAATGCTTTCCATATATTTTCTATTTATCAAAGAATATCCCTTAATATCTTTCTTAGATGAGTCGGAAGTCAAATTATTTTAACGCAGTTTTGTTCCAAAGATCAAGTGAATTCTAAAAACACCTTTATAATTGAAGTGGGGCAATTTTTGACGAAGATATGGCCATTTATTTCAAGGTAGACCATATTTAATGCTTTCCATATATTTTCAATTTATCGAAGAATATCCCTTAATATCTTTTTTAGATGAGTCGGAAGTCAAATTATTTTAATGCAGTTTTGTTCCAAAGATCAAGTGAATTCTAAAAACACCTTTATAATTGAAATGGGGCAATTTTTGACGAAGATATGGCCATTTATTTCAAGGTAGACCCTCTTTAAATGCTTGGCATATACTTTCTATTTATCGAAGAATATCCATTAATATCTTTCTTAGATGAGTCGGAAGTCAAATTATTTTAAATGCAGTTTTGTTCCAAAGATTGAGTGAATTCTAAAAACACCTTTATAATTGAAGTGGGGCAATTTTTGACGAAGATATGGCTATTTATTTCAAGGTAGACCCTATTTAATGCTTTCCATATATTTTCTATTTATCGAAGAATATCCCTTAATATCTTTTTTAGATGAGTCGGAAGTCAAATTATTTTAATGCAGTTTTGTTTCAAAGATTAAGCGAATTCTGAAAACACCTTTATATTTGAAGTGGGGCAATTTTTGACGAAGATATGGCCATTTATTTCAAGGTAGACCCTATTTAATGCTTTCAATATATTTTCTATTTATCGAATATCCCTTAATATCTTTCTTAGATGAGTCGGAAGTCAAATTATTTTAATGCAGTTTTGTTCCAAAGATCAAGCGAATTCTAAAAACACCTTTATAATTGAAATTGGGCAATTTTAGATGAAGATATGGCCATTTATTTCAAGGTAGACCCTATTTAATGCTTTCCATATATTTTCTATTTATCGAAGAATATCCCTTAATATCTTTCTTAGATGAGTCGGAAGTCAAAATATTTTAATGCAGTTTTGTTCCAAAGATCAAGTGAATTCTAAAAACAACCTTTATAATTGAAATGGGGCAATTTTTGACGAAGATATGGCCATTTATTTCAAGGTAGACCTTATATAATGCTTTCCATATATTTTCTATTTATCGAAGAATATCCCTTAATATCTTTCTTAGATGAGTCGGAAGTCAAATTATTTTAATGCAGTTTTGTTGCAAAGATCGAGTGAATTCTAAAAACACCTTTATAATTGAAATGGGGCAATTTTTGACGAAGATATGGCCATTTATTTCAAGGTTGACCCCATTTAATGCTTTCAATATATTTTCTATTTATCGAAGAATATCCCTTAATATCTTTCTTAGATGAGTCGGAAGTCAAATTATTTTAATGCAGTTTTGTTCCAAAGATCGAGCGAATTCTAAAAACACCTTTATCATTGAAATGGGGCAATTTTTGACGAAGATATGGCTATTTATTTCAAGGTAGACCCTATTTAATGCTTTCCATATATTTTCTATTTATCGAAGAATATCCCTTAATATCTTTCTTAGATGAGTCGGAAGTCAAATTATTTTAATGCAGTTTTGTTTCAAAGATTAAGCGAATTCTGAAAACACCTTTATAATTGAAGTGGGGCAATTTTTGACGAAGATATGGACATTTATTTAAAGGTAGACCCTATTTAATGCTTTCAATATATTTTCTATTTATCGAATATCCCTTAATATCTTTCTTAGATGAGTCGGAAGTCAAATTATTTTAATGCAGTTTTGTTCCAAAGATCAAGTGAATTCTAAAAACACCTTTATAATTGAAATGGGGCAATTTTTGACGAAGATATGGCCATTTATTTCAAGGTAGAGCCTATTTAATGCTTTGCATATATTTTCTATTTATCGAAGAATATCCCTTAATATCTTTCTTAGATGAGTCGGAAGTCAAATTATTTTAACGCAGTTTTGTTCCAAAGATCAAGTGAATTCTAAAAACACCTTTATAATTGAAGTGGGGCAATTTTTGACGAAGATATGGCCATTTATTTCAAGGTAGACCATATTTAATGCTTTCCATATATTTTCAATTTATCGAAGAATATCCCTTAATATCTTTTTTAGATGAGTCGGAAGTCAAATTATTTTAATGCAGTTTTGTTTCAAAGATCAAGTGAATTCTAAAAACACCTTTATAATTGAAATGGGGCAATTTTTGACGAAGATATGGCCATTTATTTCAAGGTAGACCCTATTTAATGCTTTCCATATATTTTCTATTTATCGAAGAATATCCCTTAATATCTTTCTTAGATGAGTCGGAAGTCAAATTATTTTAATGCAGTTTTGTTTCAAAGATCAAATGAATTCTAAAAACACCTTTATAATTGAAATGGGGCAATTTTTGACGAAGATATGGCCATTTATTTCAAGGTAGACCCTATTTAATGCTTTCCATATATTTTCTATTTATCGAAGAATATCCCTTAATATCTTTCTTAGATGAGTCGGAAGTCAAATTATTTTAATGCAGTTTTGTTCCAAAGATCAAGCGAATTCTAAAAACACCTTTATAATTGAAATGGGGCAATTTTTGACGAAGATATGGCCATTTATTTCAAGGTTGACCCCATTTAATGCTTTCAATATATTTTCTATTTATCGAAGAATATCCCTTAATATCTTTCTTAGATGAGTCGGAAGTCAAATTATTTTAATGCAGTTTTGTTCCAAAAATTGAGTGAATTCTAAAAACACCTTTATAATTGAAGTGGGGCAATTTTTGACGAAGATATGGCTATTTATTTCAAGGTAGACCCTATTTAATGCTTTCCATATATTTTCTATTTATCGAAGAATATCCCTTAATATCTTTTTTAGATGAGTCGGAAGTCAAATTATTTTAATGCAGTTTTGTTTCAAAGATTAAGCGAATTCTAAAAACACCTTTATAATTGAAGTGGGGCAATTTTTGACGAAGATATGGCCATTTATTTCAAGGTAGACCCTATTTAATGCTTTCAATATATTTTCTATTTATCGAATATCCCTTAATATCTTTCTTAGATGAGTCGGAAGTCAAATTATTTTAATGCAGTTTTCTTCCAAAGATCGAGCGAATTCTAAAAACACCTTTATAATTGAAATGGGGCAATTTTTGAGGAAGATATGGCCATTTATTTCAAGGTAGACAGTATTTAATGCTTTCCATATATTTTCTATTCATCAAAGAATATCCGTTAACATCTTTATTAGAGGAGTCGGAAGTCAAATTATTTTAACGCAGTTTTGTTCCAAAGATCAAGTGAATTTTAAAAACACCTTTATAATTGAAGTGGGGCAATTTTTGACGAAGATATGGCCATTTATTTCAAGGTAGACCATATTTAATGCTTTCCATATATTTTCAATTTATCGAAGAATATCCCTTAATATCTTTTTTAGATGAGTCGGAAGTCAAATCATTTTAATGCAGTTTTGTTCCAAAGATCAAGCGAATTCTAAAAACACCTTTATAATTGAAATGGGGCAATTTTTGACGAAGATATGGCCATTTATTTCAAGGTAGACCCTATTTAATGCTTTCCATATATTTTCTATTTATCGAAGAATATCCCTTAATATCTTCCTTAGATGAGTCGGAAGTCAAATTATTTTAATGCAGTTTTGTTTCAAAGATCAAGTGAATTCTAAAAACACCTTTATAATTGAAATGGGGCAATTTTTGACGAAGATATGGCCATTTATTTCAAGGTAGACCCTATTTAATGCTTTCCATATATTTTCTATTTATCGAAGAATATCCCTTAATATCTTTTTTAGATGAGTCGGAAGTCAAATTATTTTAATGCAGTTTTGTTCCAAAGATCAAGCGAATTCTAAAAACACCTTTATAATTGAAATTGGGCAATTTTAGATGAAGATATGGCCATTTATTTCAAGGTAGACCCTATTTAATGCTTTCCATATATTTTCTATTTATCGAAGAATATCCCTTAATATCTTTCTTAGATGAGTCGGAAGTCAAATTATTTTATAGCAGTTTTGTTCCAAAGATCAAGCGAATTCTAAAAACACCTTTATAATTGAAATGGGGTAATTTTTGACGAAGATATGGCCATTTATTTCAAGGTTGACCCCATTTAATGCTTTCAATATATTTTCTATTTATCGAAGAATATCCCTTAATATCTTTCTTAGATGAGTCGGAAGTCAAATTATTTTAATGCAGTTTTGTTCCAAAGATTGAGTGAATTCTAAAAACACCTTTATAATTGAAGTGGGGCAATTTTTGACGAAGATATGGCTATTTATTTCAAGGTAGACCCTATTTAATGCTTTCCATATATTTTCTATTTATCGAAGAATATCCCTTAATATCTTTCTTAGATGAGTCGGAAGTCAAATTATTTTAATGCAGTTTTGTTTCAAAGATTAAGCGAATTCTGAAAACACCTTTATAATTGAAGTGGGGCAATTTTTGACGAAGATATGGCCATTTATTTCAAGGTAGACCCTATTTAATGCTTTCAATATATTTTCTATTTATCGAATATCCCTTAATATCTTTCTTAGATGAGTCGGAAGTCAAATTATTTTAATGCAGTTTTGTTCCAAAGATCGAGCGAATTCTAAAAACACCTTTATAATTGAAATTGGGCAATTTTAGATGAAGATATGGCCATTTATTTCAAGGTAGACCCTATTTAATGCTTTCCATATATTTTCTATTTATCAAAGAATATCCCTTAATATCTTTCTTAGATGAGTCGGAAGTCAAATTATTTTAACGCAGTTTTGTTCCAAAGATCAAGTGAATTCTAAAAACACCTTTATAATTGAAGTGGGGCAATTTTTGACGAAGATATGGCCATTTATTTCAAGGTAGACCATATTTAATGCTTTCCATATATTTTCAATTTATCGAAGAATATCCCTTAATATCTTTTTTAGATGAGTCGGAAGTCAAATTATTTTAATGCAGTTTTGTTCCAAAGATCAAGTGAATTCTAAAAACACCTTTATAATTGAAATGGGGCAATTTTTGACGAAGATATGGCCATTTGTTTCAAGGTAGACCCTATTTAATGCTTTCCATATATTTTCTATTTATCGAAGAATATCCCTTAATATCTTCCTTAGATGAGTCGGAAGTCAAATTATTTTAATGCAGTTTTGTTTCAAAGATCAAATGAATTCCAAAAACACCTTTATAATTGAAGTGGGGCAATTTTTGACGAAGATATGGCCATTTATTTCAAGGTAGACCCTATTTAATGCTTTCCATATATTTTCTATTTATCGAAGAATATCCCTTAATATCTTTCTTAGATGAGTCGGAAGTCAAATTATTTTAATGCAGTTTTGTTCCAAAGATCAAGCGAATTCTAAAAACACCTTTATAATTGAAATTGGGCAATTTTAGATGAAGATATGGCCATTTATTTCAAGGTAGACCCTATTTAATGCTTTCCATATATTTTCTATTTATCGAAGAATATCCCTTAATATCTTTCTTAGATGAGTCGGAAGTCAAATTATTTTATAGCAGTTTTGTTCCAAAGATCAAGCGAATTCTAAAAACACCTTTATAATTGAAATGGGGCAATTTTTGACGAAGATATGGCCATTTATTTCAAGGTAGACCCTATTTAATGCTTTCCATATATTTTCTATTTATCGAAGAATATCCCTTAATATCTTCCTTAGATGAGTCGGAAGTCAAATTATTTTAATGCAGTTTTGTTTCAAAGATCAAATGAATTCTAAAAACACCTTTATAATTGAAATGGGGCAATTTTTGACGAAGATATGGCCATTTATTTCAAGGTAGACCCTATTTAATGCTTTCCATATATTTTCTATTTATCGAAGAATATCCCTTAATATCTTTCTTAGATGAGTCGGAAGTCAAATTATTTTAATGCAGTTTTGTTCCAAAGATCAAGCGAATTCTAAAAACACCTTTATAATTGAAATTGGGCAATTTTAGATGAAGATATGGCCATTTATTTCAAGGTAGACCCTATTTAATGCTTTCCATATATTTTCTATTTATCGAAGAATATCCCTTAATATCTTTCTTAGATGAGTCGGAAGTCAAATTATTTTATAGCAGTTTTGTTCCAAAGATCAAGCGAATTCTAAAAACACCTTTATAATTGAAATGGGGTAATTTTTGACGAAGATATGGCCATTTATTTCAAGGTTGACCCCATTTAATGCTTTCAATATATTTTCTATTTATCGAAGAATATCCCTTAATATCTTTCTTAGATGAGTCGGAAGTCAAATTATTTTAATGCAGTTTTGTTCCAAAGATTGAGTGAATTCTAAAAACACCTTTATAATTGAAGTGGGGCAATTTTTGACGAAGATATGGCTATTTATTTCAAGGTAGACCCTATTTAATGCTTTCCATATATTTTCTATTTATCGAAGAATATCCCTTAATATCTTTTTTAGATGAGTCGGAAGTCAAATTATTTTAATGCAGTTTTGTTTCAAAGATTAAGCGAATTCTGAAAACACCTTTATAATTGAAGTGGGGCAATTTTTGACGAAGATATGGCCATTTATTTCAAGGTAGACCCTATTTAATGCTTTCAATATATTTTCTATTTATCGAATATCCCTTAATATCTTTCTTAGATGAGTCGGAAGTCAAATTATTTTAATGCAGTTTTGTTCCAAAGATCGAGCGAATTCTAAAAACACCTTTATAATTGAAATTGGGCAATTTTAGATGAAGATATGGCCATTTATTTCAAGGTAGACCCTATTTAATGCTTTCCATATATTTTCTATTTATCAAAGAATATCCCTTAATATCTTTCTTAGATGAGTCGGAAGTCAAATTATTTTAACGCAGTTTTGTTCCAAAGATCAAGTGAATTCTAAAAACACCTTTATAATTGAAGTGGGGCAATTTTTGACGAAGATATGGCCATTTATTTCAAGGTAGACCATATTTAATGCTTTCCATATATTTTCAATTTATCGAAGAATATCCCTTAATATCTTTTTTAGATGAGTCGGAAGTCAAATTATTTTAATGCAGTTTTGTTCCAAAGATCAAGTGAATTCTAAAAACACCTTTATAATTGAAATGGGGCAATTTTTGACGAAGATATGGCCATTTGTTTCAAGGTAGACCCTATTTAATGCTTTCCATATATTTTCTATTTATCGAAGAATATCCCTTAATATCTTCCTTAGATGAGTCGGAAGTCAAATTATTTTAATGCAGTTTTGTTTCAAAGATCAAATGAATTCTAAAAACACCTTTATAATTGAAATGGGGCAATTTTTGACGAAGATATGGCCCATTTATTTCAAGGTAGACCCTATTTAATGCTTTCCATATATTTTCTATTTATCGAAGAATATCCCTTAATATCTTTCTTAGATGAGTCGGAAGTCAAATTATTTTAATGCAGTTTTGTTCCAAAGATCAAGCGAATTCTAAAAACACCTTTATAATTGAAATTGGGCAATTTTAGATGAAGATATGGCCATTTATTTCAAGGTAGACCCTATTTAATGCTTTCCATATATTTTCTATTTATCGAAGAATATCCCTTAATATCTTTCTTAGATGAGTCGGAAGTCAAATTATTTTATAGCAGTTTTGTTCCAAAGATCAAGCGAATTCTAAAAACACCTTTATAATTGAAATGGGGCAATTTTTGACGAAGATATGGCCATTTATTTCAAGGTAGACCCTATTTAATGCTTTCCATATATTTTCTATTTATCGAAGAATATCCCTTAATATCTTCCTTAGATGAGTCGGAAGTCAAATTATTTTAATGCAGTTTTGTTCCAAATTTCAAGCGAATTATAAAAACACCTTTATAATTGAAATTGGGCAATTTTAGATGAAGATATGGCCATTTATTTCAAGGTAGACCCTATTTAATGCTTTCCATATATTTTCTATTTATCGAAGAATATCCCTTAATATCTTTCTTAGATGAGTCGGAAGTCAAATTATTTTAATGCAGTTTTGTTCCAAAGATCAAGTGAATTATAAAAACACCTTTATAATTGAAATTGGGTAAATTTAGATGAAGATATGGCCATTTATTTCAAGGTAGACCCTATTTAATGCTTTCCATATATTTTCTATTTATCAAAGAATATCCCTTAATATCTTTCTTAGATGAGTCGAAAGTCAAATTATTTTAATGCAGTTTTGTTCCAAAGATCAAGTGAATTCTAAAAACACCTTTATAATTGAAATGGGGCAATTTTTGACGATGATATGGCCATTTATTTCAAGGTAGACCCTATTTAATGCTTTCCATATATTTTCTATTTATCGAAGAATATCCCTTAATATCTTTCTTAGATGAGTCGGAAGTCAAATTATTTTAATGCAGTTTTGTTCCAAAGATCAAGTGAATTCTAAAAACACCTTTATAATTGAAATTGGGCAATTTTAGATGAAGATATGGCCATTTATTTCCAGGTAGACCCTATTTAATGCTTTCCATATATTTTCTATTTATCGAATATCCCTTAATATCTTTCTTAGATGAGTCGGAAGTCAAATTATTTTAATGCAGTTTTGTTCCAAAGATCAAGTGAATTCTAAAAACACCTTTATAATTGAAGTGGGGCAATTTTTGACGAAGATATGGCCATTTATTTCAAGGTAGACCCTATTTAATGCTTTCCATATATTTTCTATTAATCGAAAAATATCCCTTAATATCTTTCTTAGACGAGTCGGAAGTCAAATTATTTTAATGCAGTTTTGTTCCAAAGATCAAATGAATTCTAAAAACACCTTTATAATTGAAGTGTGGGCAATTTTAGACGAAGGATATGGCCATTTATTTCAAGGTTGACCCTATTTACTGCTTTTCCTTATATTTTTCTATTTATCGAAGAATATCCCTTAATATCTTTCTTAGATGAGTCGGAAGTCAAATTATTTTAATGCAGTTTTGTTCCAAAGATCAAGCGAATTATAAAACACCTTTATAATTGAAATTGGGCAATTTTAGATGAAGATATGGCCATTTATTTCAAGGTAGACCCTATTTAATGCTTTCCATATATTTTCTATTTATCGAAGAATATCCCTTAATATCTTTCTTAGATGAGTCGGAAGTCAAATTATTTTAATGCAGTTTTGTTTCAAATATCGAGTAAATTCTAAAAACACCTTTATAATTGAAATGGGGCAATTTTTGACGAAGATATGGCCATTTATTTCAAGGTAGACCCTATTTAATGCTTTCCATATATTTTCTATTTATCAAAGAATATCCCTTAATATCTTTCTTAGATGAGTCGGAAGTCAAATTATTTTAATGCAGTTTTGTTCCAAAGATCAAGTGAATTCTAAAAACACCTTTATAATTGAAGTGGGGCAATTTTTGACGAAGATATGGCCATTTATTTCAAGGTAGACCATATTTAATGCTTTCCATATATTTTCTATTTATCGAAGAATATCCCTTAATATCTTTTTTAGATGAGTCGGAAGTCAAATTATTTTAATGCAGTTTTGTTCCAAAGATCAAGTGAATTCTAAAAACACCTTTATAATTGAAATGGGGCAATTTTTGACGAAGATATGGCCATTTATTTCAAGGTAGACCCTATTTAATGCTTTCCATATATTTTCTATTTATCGAAGAATATCTCTTAATATCTTTCTTAGATGAGTCGGAAGTCAAATTATTTTAATGCAGTTTTGTTTCAAAGATCAAGCGAATTCTAAAAACACCTTTATAATTGAAATTGGGCAATTTTTGACGAAGATATGGCCATTTATTTCAAGGTAGACCCTATTTAATGCTTTCCATATATTTTCTATTTATCGAAGAATATCCCTTAATATCTTTCTTAGATGAGTCGGAAGTCAAATTATTTTAATGCAGTTTTGTTCAAAAGATCAAATGAGATCTAAAAACACCTTTATAATTGAAGTGGGGCAATTTTTGACGAAGATATGGCCATTTATTTCAAGGTAGACCCTATTTAATGCTTTCCATATATTTTCTATTTATCGAAGAATATCCCTTAATATCTTTCTTAGATGAGTCGGAAGTCAAATTATTTTAATGCAGTTTTGTTCCAAAGATCGAGCGAATTCTAAAAACACCTTTATAATTGAAATGGGTCAATTTTTGACGAAGATATGGCCATTTATTTCAAGCTAGACCCTATTTAATGCTTTCCATATATTTTCTATTTATCGAAGAATATCCCTTAATATCTTTCTTAGATGAGTCGGAAGTCAAATTATTTTAATGCAGTTTTGTTCCAAAGATCAAGTGAATTCTAAAAACACCTTTATAATTGAAATGGGGCAATTTTTGACGAAGATATGGCCATTTATTTCAAGATAGACCCTATTTAATGCTTTCCATATATTTTCTATTTATCAAAGAATATCCCTTAATATCTTTCTTAGATGAGTCGGAAGTCAAATTATTTTAATGCAGTTTTCTTCCAAAGATCGAGTGAATTCTAAAAACACCTTTATAATTGAAATGGGGCAATTTTTGACGAAGATATGGCCATTTATTTCAAGGTAGACCCTATTTAATGCTTTCCATATATTTTCTATTTATCGAAGAATATCCCTTAATATCTTTCTTAGATGAGTCGGAAGTCAAATTATTTTAATGCAGTTTTGTTCCAAATTTCAAGCGAATTCTAAAAACACCTTTATAATTGAAATTGGGCAATTTTAGATGAAGATATGGCCATTTATTTCAAGGTAGACCCTATTTAATGCTTTCCATATATTTTCTATTTATCGAAGAATATCCCTTAATATCTTTCTTAGATGAGTCGGAAGTCAAATTATTTTAATGCAGTTTTGTTCCAAAGATCAAGTGAATTCTAAAAACAACCTTTATAATTGAAATGGGGCAATTTTTGACGAAGATATGGCCATTTATTTCAAGGTAGACCCTATTTAATGCTTTCCATATATTTTCTATTTATCGAAGAATATCCCTTAATATCTTTCTTAGATGAGTCGGAAGTCAAATTATTTTAATGCAGTTTTGTTCCAAAGATCGAGTGAATTCTAAAAACACCCTTATATTTGAAATGGGGCAATTTTTGACGAAGATATGGCCATTTATTTCAAGGTAGACCCCATTTAATGCTTTCAATATATTTTCTATTTATCGAAGAATATCCCTTAATATCTTTCTTAGATGAGTCGGAAGTCAAATTATTTTAATGCAGTTTTGTTCCAAAGATTGAGTGAATTCTAAAAACACCTTTATAATTGAAGTGGGGCAATTTTTGACGAAGATATGGCCATTTATTTCAAGGTAGACCCTATTTAATGCTTTCCATATATTTTCTATTTATCGAAGAATATCCCTTAATATCTTTTTTAGATGAGTCGGAAGTCAAATTATTTTAATGCAGTTTTGTTTCAAAGATTAAGCGAATTCTGAAAACACCTTTATAATTGAAGTGGGGCAATTTTTGACGAAGATATGGCCATTTATTTCAAGGTAGACCCTATTTAATGCTTTCAATATATTTTCTATTTATCGAATATCCCTTAATATCTTTCTTAGATGAGTCGGAAGTCAAATTATTTTAATGCAGTTTTGTTCCAAAGATCAAGCGAATTCTAAAAACACCTTTATAATTGAAATTGGGCATTTTTAGATGAAGATATGGCCATTTATTTCAAGGTAGACCCTATTTAATGCTTTCCATATATTTTCTATTTATCAAAGAATATCCCTTAATATCTTTCTTAGATGAGTCGGAAGTCAAATTTACTTAATGCAGTTTTGTTCCAAAGATCAAGTGAATTCTAAAAACACCTTTATAATTGAAATGGGGCAATTTTTGACGAAGATATGGCCATTTATTTCAAGGTAGACCCTATTTAATGCTTTCCATATATTTTCTATTTATCGAAGAATATCCCTTAATATCTTCCTTAGATGAGTCGGAAGTCAAATTATTTTAATGCAGTTTTGTTCCAAGGATCAAATGAATTCTAAAAACACCTTTATAATTGAAATGGGGCAATTTTTGACGAAGATATGGCCATTTATTTCAAGGTAGACCCTATTTAATGCTTTCCATATATTTTCTATTTATCGAAGAATATCCCTTAATATCTTTCTTAGATGAGTCGGAAGTCAAATTATTTTAATGCAGTTTTGTTTCAAAGATCAAGCGAATTCTAAAAACGCCTTTATAATTGAAATTGGGCAATTTTAGATGAAGATATGGCCATTTATTTCAAGGTAGACCCTATTTAATGCTTTCCATATATTTTCTATTTATCGAAGAATATCCCTTAATATCTTTCTTAGATGAGTCGGAAGTCAAATTATTTTAATGCAGTTTTGTTCCAAAGATCAAGCGAATTCTAAAAACACCTTTATAATTGAAATTGGGCAATTTTAGATGAAGATATGGCCATTTATTTCAAGGTAGACCCTATTTAATGCTTTCCATATATTTTCTAATTATCGAAGAATATCCCTTAATATCTTTCTTAGATGAGTCGGAAGTCAAATTATTTTAATGCAGTTTTGTTCCAAAGATCAAGTAATTTCTAAAAACACCTTTATAATTGAAGTGGGGCAATTTTTGACGAAGATATGGCCATTTATTTCAAGGTAGACCATATTTAATGCTTTCCATATATTTTCTGTTTATCGAAGAATATCCCTTAATATCTTTCTTAGATGAGTCGGAAGTCAAATTATTTTAATGCAGTTTTGTTCCAAAGATCAAGTAAATTCTAAAAACACCTTTATAATTGAAATGGGGCATTTTTTGACGAAGATATGGCCATTTATTTCAAGGTAGACCCTATTTAATGCTTTCCATATATTTTCTATTTATCGAATATCCCTTAATATCTTTCTTAGATGAGTCGGAAGTCAAATTATTTTAATGCAGTTTTGTTCCAAAGATCAAGCGAATTCTAAAAACACCTTTATAATTGAAATTGGGCAATTTTAGATGAAGATATGGCCATTTATTTCAAGGTAGACCCTATTTAATGCTTTCCATATATTTTCTATTTATCGAATATCCCTTAATATCTTTCTTAGATGAGTCGGAAGTCAAATTATTTTAATGCAGTTTTGTTCAAAAGATCAAATGAATTCTAAAAACACCTTTATAATTGAAATGGGGCAATTTTTGACGAAGATATGGCCATTTATTTCAAGGTAGACCCTATTTAATGCTTTCCATATATTTTCTATTTATCGAAGAATATCCCTTAATATCTTTCGTAGATGAGTCGGAAGTCAAATTATTTTAATGCAGCTTTGTTCCAAAGATCAAGCGAATTCTAAAAACACTTTTATACTTGAAATGGGGCAATATTTTACGAAGATATGGCCATTTATTTCAAGGTAGACCCTATTTAATGCTTTCCATATATTTTCTATTTATCGAAGAATATCCCATAATATCTTTCTTAGATGAGTCGGAAGTCAAATTATTTTAATGCAGTTTTGTTCCAAAGATCAAGTGAATTCTAAAAACACCTTTATAATTGAAGTGGGGCAATTTTTGACGAAGATATGGCCATTTATTTCAAGGTTGACCCCATTTAATGCTTTCCATATATTTTCTATTTATCGAAGAATATCCCTTAATATCTTTCTTAGATGAGTCGGAAGTCAAATTATTTTAATGCAGGTTTGTTCCAAAGATTGAGTGAATTCTAAAAACACCTTTATAATATAAGTGGGGCAATTTTTGACGAAGATATGGCCATTTATTTCAAGGTAGACCCTATTTAATGCTTTCAATATATTTTCTATTTATCGAATATCCCTTAATATCTTTCTTAGATGAGTCGGAAGTCAAATTATTTTAATGCAGTTTTGTTCCAAAGATCAAGTGAATTCTAAAACACCTTTATAATTGAAATTGGGCAATTTTAGATGAAGATATGGCCATTTATTTCAAGGTAGACCCTATTTAATGCTTTCCATATATTTTCTATTTATCGAAGAATATCCCTTAATATCTTTCTTAGATGAGTCGGAAGTCAAATTATTTTAATGCAGTTTTGTTTCAAAGATCGAATGAATTCTAAAAACACCTTTACAATTGAAATGAGGCAATTTTTGACGAAGATATGGCCATTTATTTCAAGGTAGACCCTATTTAATGCTTTCCATATATTTTCTATTTATCAAAGAATATCTCTTAATATCTTTCTTAGATGAGTCGGAAGTCAAATTATTTTAATGCAGTTTTGTTTCAAAGATTGAGTGAATTCTAAAAACACCTTTATAATTGAAGTGGGGCAATTTTTGACGAAGATATGGCCATTTATTTCAAGGTAGACCCTATTTAATGCTTTCCATATATTTTCTATTTATCAAAGAATATCTCTTAATATCTTTCTTAGATGAGTCGGAAGTCAAATTATTTTAATGCAGTTTTGTTTCAAAGATTGAGTGAATTCTAAAAACACCTTTATAATTGAAGTGGGGCAATTTTTGACGAAGATATGGCCATTTATTTCAAGGTAGACCCTATTTAATGCTTTCCATATATTTTCTATTTATCGAAGAATATCCCTTAATATCTTTCTTAGATGAGTCGGAAGTCAAATTATTTTAATGCAGTTTTGTTCCAAAGATCAAGTGAATTCTAAAAACACCTTTATAATTGAAGTGGGGCAATTTTTGACGAAGATATGGCCATTTATTTCAAGGTAGACCCTATTTAATGCTTTCCATATATTTTCTATTTATCGAAGAATATCCCTTAATATCTTTTTTAGATGAGTCGGAAGTCAAATTATTTTAATGCAGTTTTGTTCCAAAGATCAAGTGAATTCTAAAAACACCTTTATAATTGAAATGGGGCAATTTTTGACGAAGATATGGCCATTTATTTCAAGGTAGACCCTATTTAATGCTTTCCATATATTTTCTATTTATCGAAGAATATCCCTTAATATCTTTCTTAGATGAGTCGGAAGTCAAATTATTTTAATGCAGTGTTGTTCCAAAGATCAAGCGAATTCTAAAAACACCTTTATAATTGAAATTGGGCAATTTTAGATGAAGATATGGCCATTTATTTCAAGGTAGACCCTATTTAATGCTTTCCATATATTTTCTATTTATCGAATATCCCGTAATATCTTTCTTAGATGAGTCGGAAGTCAAATTATTTTAATGCAGTTTTGTTCCAAAGATCAAGTGAATTCTAAAAACACCTTTGTAATTGAAATGGGGCAATTTTTGACGAAGATATGGCCATTTATTTCAAGGTAGACCCTATTTAATGCTTTCCATATATTTTCTATTTATCGAAGAATATCCCTTAATATCTTCCTTAGATGAGTCGGAAGTCAAATTATTTTAATGCAGTTTTGTTCAAAAGATCAAATGAATTCTAAAAACACCTTTATAATTGAAATGGGGCAATTTTTGACGAAGATATGGCCATTTATTTCAAGGTAGACCCTATTTAATGCTTTCCATATATTTTCTATTTATCAAAGAATATCTCTTAATATCTTTCTTAGATGAGTCGGAAGTCAAATTATTTTAATGCAGTTTTGTTTCAAAGATTGAGTGAATTCTAAAAACACCTTTATAATTGAAGTGGGGCAATTTTTGACGAAGATATGGCCATTTATTTCAAGGTAGACCCTATTTAATGCTTTCCATATATTTTCTATTTATCAAAGAATATCTCTTAATATCTTTCTTAGATGAGTCGGAAGTCAAATTATTTTAATGCAGTTTTGTTTCAAAGATTGAGTGAATTCTAAAAACACCTTTATAATTGAAGTGGGGCAATTTTTGACGAAGATATGGCCATTTATTTCAAGGTAGACCCTATTTAATGCTTTCCATATATTTTCTATTTATCGAAGAATATCCCTTAATATCTTTCTTAGATGAGTCGGAAGTCAAATTATTTTAATGCAGTTTTGTTCCAAAGATCAAGTGAATTCTAAAAACACCTTTATAATTGAAGTGGGGCAATTTTTGACGAAGATATGGCCATTTATTTCAAGGTAGACCCTATTTAATGCTTTCCATATATTTTCTATTTATCGAAGAATATCCCTTAATATCTTTTTTAGATGAGTCGGAAGTCAAATTATTTTAATGCAGTTTTGTTCCAAAGATCAAGTGAATTCTAAAAACACCTTTATAATTGAAATGGGGCAATTTTTGACGAAGATATGGCCATTTATTTCAAGGTAGACCCTATTTAATGCTTTCCATATATTTTCTATTTATCGAAGAATATCCCTTAATATCTTTCTTAGATGAGTCGGAAGTCAAATTATTTTAATGCAGTGTTGTTCCAAAGATCAAGCGAATTCTAAAAACACCTTTATAATTGAAATTGGGCAATTTTAGATGAAGATATGGCCATTTATTTCAAGGTAGACCCTATTTAATGCTTTCCATATATTTTCTATTTATCGAATATCCCGTAATATCTTTCTTAGATGAGTCGGAAGTCAAATTATTTTAATGCAGTTTTGTTCCAAAGATCAAGTGAATTCTAAAAACACCTTTATTATTGAAATGGGGCAATTTTTGACGAAGATATGGCCATTTATTTCAAGGTAGACCCTATTTAATGCTTTCCATATATTTTCTATTTATCGAAGAATATCCCTTAATATCTTCCTTAGATGAGTCGGAAGTCAAATTATTTTAATGCAGTTTTGTTCAAAAGATCAAATGAATTCTAAAAACACCTTTATAATTGAAATGGGGCAATTTTTGACGAAGATATGGCCATTTATTTCAAGGTAGACCCTATTTAATGCTTTCCATATATTTTCTATTTATCGAAGAATATCCCTTAATATCTTTCTTAGATGAGTCGGAAGTCAAATTATTTTAATGCAGTTTTGTTCCAAAGATCAAGCGAATTCTAAAAACACCTTTATAATTGAAATTGGGCAATTTTTGACGAAGATATGGCCATTTATTTCAAGGTTGACCCCATTTAATGCTTTCCATATATTTTCTATTTATCGAAGAATATCCCTTAATATCTTTCTTAGATGAGTCGGAAGTCAAACTAATTTAATGCAGTTTTGTTCCAAAGATTGAGTGAATTCTAAAAACACCTATATAATTGAAGTGGGGCAATTTTTGACGAAGATATGGCCATTTATTTCAAGGTAGACCCTATTTAATGCTTTCAATATATTTTCTATTTATCGAATATCCCTTAATATCTTTCTTAGATGAGTCGGAAGTCAAATTATTTTAATGCAGTTTTGTTCCAAAGATCAAGTGAATTCTAAAAACACCTTTATAATTGAAATGGGGCAATTTTTGACGAAGATATGGCCATTTATTTCAAGGTAGACCCTATTTAATGCTTTCCATATATTTTCTATTTATCGAAGAATATCCCTTAATATCTTTCTTAGATGAGTCGGAAGTCAAATTATTTTAATGCAGTTTTGTTCCAAAGATCAAATAAATTCTGAAAACACCTTTATAATTGAAATGGGGCAAGTTTTGACGAAGATATGGCCATTTATTTCAAGGTAGACCCTATTTAATGCTTTCCATATATTTTCTATTTATCGAAGAATATCCCTTAATATCTTTCTTAGATGAGTCGGAAGTCAAATTATTTTAATGCAGTTTTGTTCCAAAGATCAAGTGAATTCTAAAAACACCTTTATAATTGAAATGGGGCAATTTTAGATGAAGATATGGCCATTTATTTCAAGGTAGACCCTATTTAATGCTTTCCATATATTTTCTATTTATCGAAGAATATCCCTTAATATCTTTCTTAGATGAGTCGGAAGTCAAATTATTTTAATGCAGTTTTGTTCCAAAGATTAAGTGAATTCTAAAAACACCTTTATAATTGAAATTGGGCAATTTTTGACGAAGATATGGCCATTTATTTCAAGGTAGACCCTATTTAATGCTTTCCATATATTTTCTATTTATCAAAGAATATCCCTTAATATCTTTCTTAGATGAGTCGGAAGTCAAATTATTTTAATGCAGTTTTGTTCCAAAAAATCAAGTGAATTCTAAAAACACCTTTATAATTGAAATGGGGCAATTTTAGATGAAGATATGGCCATTTATTTCAAGGTAGACCCTATTTAATGCTTTCCATATATTTTCTATTTATCGAAGAATATCCCTTAATATCTTTTTTAGATGAGTCGGAAGTCAAATTATTTTAATGCAGTTTTGTTCCAAAGATCAAGTGGATTCTAAAAATACCTTTATAATTGAAATGGGGCAATTTTTGACGAAGATATGGCCATTTATTTCAAGGTAGACCCTATTTAATGCTTTCCATATATTTTCTATTTATCAAAGAATATCCCTTAATATCTTTCTTAGATGAGTCGGAAGTCAAATTATTTTAATGCAGTTTTGTTCCAAAGATCAAGTGAATTCTAAAAACACCTTTATAATTGAAGTGGGGCAATTTTTGACGAAGATATGGCCATTTATTTCAAGGTAGACCCTATTTAATGCTTTCCATATATTTTCTATTTATCGAAGAATATCCCTTAATATCTTTTTTAGATGAGTCGGAAGTCAAATTATTTTAATGCAGTTTTGTTCCAAAAATCAAGTGAATTCTAAAAACACCTTTATAATTGAAGTGGGGCAATTTTAGATGAAGATATGGCCATTTATTTCAAGGTAGACACTATTTAATGCTTTCCATATATTTTCTATTTATCGAAGAATATCCCTTAATATCTTTCTTAGATGAGTCGGAAGTCAAATTATTTTAATGCAGTTTTGTTCCAAAGATCAAGTGAATTCTAAAAACACCTTTATAATTGAAATGGGGCAATTTTTGACGAAGATATGGCCATTTATTTCAAGGTAGACCCTATTTAATGCTTTCCGTATATTTTCTATTTATCAAATATCTCTTAATATCTTTCTTAGATGAGTCGGAAGTCAAATTATTTTAATGCAGTTTTGTTCCAAAGATCGAGTGAATTCTAAAAACACCTTTATAATTGAAATGGGGCAATTTTTGACGAAGATATGGCCATTTATTTCAAGGTAGACCCTATTTAATGCTTTCCATATATTTTCTATTTATCAAAGAATATCCCTTAAAATCTTTCTTAGATGAGTCGGAAGTCAAATTATTTTAATGCAGTTTTGTTTCAAAGATCAAGTGAATTCTAAAAACACCTTTATAATTGAAATGGGGCAATTTTTGACGAAGATATGGCCATTTATTTCAAGGTAGACCCTATTTAATGATTTCCATATATTTTCTATTTATCGAAGAATATCCCTTAATATCTTTCTTAGATGAGTCGGAAGTCAAATTATTTTAATGCAGTTTTGTTCCAAAGATCAAGTGAATTCTAAAAACACCTTTATAATTGAAATGGGGCAATTTTTGACGAAGATATGGCCATTTATTTCAAGGTAGACCCTATTTAATGATTTCCATATATTTTCTATTTATCGAAGAATATCCCTTAATATCTTTCTTAGATGAGTCGGAAGTCAAATTATTTTAATGCAGTTTTGTTTCAAAAATCAAGTGAATTCTAAAAACACCTTTATAATTGAAATGGGGCAATTTTTGACGAAGATATGACCATTTATTTCAAGGTAGACCCTATTTAATGCTTTCCATATATTTTCTATTTATCGAAGAATATCCCTTAATATCTTTCTTAGATGAGTCGGAAGTCAAATTATTTTAATGCAGTTTTGTTCCAAAGATCAAGCGAATTCTAAAAACACCTTTATAATTGAAATTGGGCAATTTTAGATGAAGATATGGCCATTTATTTCAAGGTAGACCCTATTTAATGCTTTCCATATATTTTCTATTTATCGAAGAATATCCCTTAATATCTTTCTTAGATGAGTCGGAAGTCAAATTATTTTAATGCAGTTTTGTTCCAAAGATTGAGTGAATTCTAAAAACACCTTTATAATTGAAGTGGGGCAATTTTTGACGAAGATATGGCCATTTATTTCAAGGTAGACCCTATTTAATGCTTTCAATATATTTTCTATTTATCGAATATCCCTTAATATCTTTCTTAGATGAGTCGGAAGTCAAATTATTTTAATGCAGTTTTGTTCCAAAGATCAAGTGAATTCTAAAAACACCTTTATAATTGAAATTGGGCAATTTTAGATGAAGATATGGCCATTTATTTCAAGGTAGACCCTATTTAATGCTTTCCATATATTTTCTATTTATCGAAGAATATCCCTTAATATCTTTCTTAGATGAGTCGGAAGTCAAATTATTTTAATGCAGTTTTGTTCCAAAGATTGAGTGAATTCTAAAAACACCTTTATAATTGAAGTGGGGCAATTTTTGACGAAGATATGGCCATTTATTTCAAGGTAGACCCTATTTAATGCTTTCAATATATTTTCTATTTATCGAATATCCCTTAATATCTTTCTTAGATGAGTCGGAAGTCAAATTATTTTAATGCAGTTTTGTTCCAAAGATCAAGTGAATTCTAAAAACACCTTTATAATTGAAATTGGGCAATTTTAGATGAAGATATGGCCATTTATTTCAAGGTAGACCCTATTTAATGCTTTCCATATATTTTCTATTTATCGAATATCCCTTAATATCTTTCTTAGATGAGTCGGAAGTCAAATTATTTTAATGCAGTTTTGTTCCAAAGATCGAGTAAATTCTAAAAATACCTTTATATTTGAAATATGGCAATTTTAGACGAAGATATGGCCATTTATTTCAAGGTTGACCTATTCAATGTTTGCCATATATTTTCTATTAATCGAAGAATATCCCTTAATATCTTTCTTAGATGAGTCGGAAGTCAAATTATTTTAATGCAGTTTTTTCCAAAGATCGAGTAAATTCTAAAAATACCTTTATATTTGAAATATGGCAATTTTAGACGAAGATATGGCCATTTATTTCAAGGTTGACCTATTCAATGTTTGCCATATATTTTCTATTAATCGAAGAATATCCCTTAATATCTTTCTTAGATGAGTCGGAAGTCAAATTATTTTAATGCAGTTTTGTTCCAAAGATCAAGTGAATTCTAAAAACACCTTTATAATTGAAGTGGGGCAATTTTTGACGAAGATATGGCCATTTATTTCAAGGTAGACCCTATTTAATGCTTTCAATATATTTTCTATTTATCGAATATCCCTTAATATCTTTCTTAGATGAGTCGGAAGTCAAATTATTTTAATGCAGTTTTGTTCCAAAGATCAAGTGAATTCTAAAAACACCTTTATAATTGAAATTGGGCAATTTTAGATGAAGATATGGCCATTTATTTCAAGGTAGACCCTATTTAATGCTTTCCATATATTTTCTATTTATCGAAGAATATCCCTTAATATCTTTCTTAGATGAGTCGGAAGTCAAATTATTTTAATGCAGTTTTGTTCCAAAGATCGAATGAATTCTAAAAACACCTTTATAATTGAAATGGGGCAATTTTTGACGAAGATATGGCCATTTATTTCAAGGTTGACCTATTCAATGTTTGCCATATATTTTCTATTAATCGAAGAATATCCCTTAATATCTTTCTTAGATGAGTCGGAAGTCAAATTATTTTAATGCAGTTTTGTTCCAAAGATCGAGTAAATTCTAAAAATACCTTTATATTTGAAATATGGCAATTTTAGACGAAGATATGGCCGTTTATTTCAAGGTTGACCTATTCAATGTTTGCCATATATTTTCTATTAATCGAAGAATATCCCTTAATATCTTTCTTAGATGAGTCGGAAGTCAAATTATTTTAATGCAGTTTTGTTCCAAAGATTGAGTGAATTCTAAAAACACCTTTATAATTGAAGTGGGGCAATTTTTGACGAAGATATGGCCATTTATTTCAAGGTAGACCCTATTTAATGCTTTCAATATATTTTCTATTTATCGAATATCCCTTAATATCTTTCTTAGATGAGTCGGAAGTCAAACTATTTTAATGCAGTTTTGTTCCAAAGATCAAGTGAATTCTAAAAACACCTTTATAATTGAAATTGGGCAATTTTAGATGAAGATATGGCCATTTATTTCAAGGTAGACCCTATTTAATGCTTTCCATATATTTTCTATTTATCGAAGAATATCCCTTAATATCTTTCTTAGATGAGTCGGAAGTCAAATTATTTTAATGCAGTTTTGTTCCAAAGATCGAGTGAATTCTAAAAACACCTTTATAATTGAAATGGGGCAATTTTTGACGAAGATATGGCCATTTATTTCAAGGTAGACCATATTTAATGCTTTCCATATATTTTCTATTTATCGAAGAATATCCCTTAATATCTTTCTTAGATGAGTCGGAAGTCAAATTATTTTAATGCAGTTTTGTTCCAAAGATCGAATGAATTCTAAAAACACCTTTATAATTGAAATGGGGCAATTTTTGACGAAGATATGGCCATTTATTTCAAGGTTGACCTATTCAATGTTTGCCATATATTTTCTATTTATCGAAGAATATCCCTAAATATCTTTCTTAGATGAGTCGGAAGTCAAATTATTTTAATGCAGTTTTGTTCCAAAGATAGAGTAAATTCTAAAAATACCTTTATATTTGAAATATGGCAATTTTAGACGAAGATATGGCCATTTATTTCAAGGTTGACCTATTCAATGTTTGCCATATATTTTCTATTAATCGAAGAATATCCCTTAATATCTTTCTTAGATGAGTCGGAAGTCAAATTATTTTAATGCAGTTTTGTTCCAAAGATTGAGTGAATTCTAAAAACACCTTTATAATTGAAGTGGGGCAATTTTTGACGAAGATATGGCCATTTATTTCAAGGTAGACCCTATTTAATGCTTTCAATATATTTTCTATTTATCGAATATCCCTTAATATCTTTCTTAGATGAGTCGGAAGTCAAATTATTTTAATGCAGTTTTGTTCCAAAGATTAAGTGAATTCTAAAAACACCTTTATAATTGAAATTGGGCAATTTTAGATGAAGATATGGCCATTTATTTCAAGGTAGACCCTATTTAATGCTTTCCATATATTTTCTATTTATCGAAGAATATCCCTTAATATCTTTCTTAGATGAGTCGGAAGTCAAATTATTTTAATGCAGTTTTGTTCCAAAGATCGAATGAATTCTAAAAACACCTTTATAATTGAAATGGGGCAATTTTTGACGAAGATATGGCCATTTATTTCAAGGTAGACCATATTTAATGCTTTCCATATATTTTCTATTTATCGAAGAATATCCCTTAATATCTTTTTTAGATGAGTCGGAAGTCAAATTATTTTAATGCATTTTTTGTTCCAAAGATCAAGTGAATTCTAAAAAATACCTTTATAATTGAAATGGGGCAATTTTTGACGAAGATATGGCCATTTATTTCAAGGTAGACCCTATTTAATGCTTTCCATATATTTTCTATTTATCAAAGAATATCCCTTAATATCTTTCTTAGATGAGTCGGAAGTCAAATTATTTTAATGCAGTTTTGTTTCAAAGATCAAGTGAATTCTAAAAACACCTTTATAATTGAAGTGGGGCAATTTTTGACGAAGATATGGCCATTATTCAAGGTAGACCCTATTTAATGCTTTCCATATATTTTCTATTTATCGAAGAATATCGCTTAATATCTTTCTTAGATGAGTCTGAAGTCAAATTATTTTAATGCAGTTTTGTTTCAAAGATTAAGCGAATTCTAAAAACACCTTTATAATCGAAATGGGGCAATTTTTGACGAAGATATGACTATTTATTTCAAGGTAGACCCTATTTAATGCTTTCCATATATTTTCTATTTATCGAAGAATATCCCTTAATATCTTTCTTAGATGAGTCGGAAGTCAAATTATTTTAATGCAGTTTTGTTTCAAAGATTAAGCGAATTCTAAACACACCTTTATAATTGAAATGGGGCAATTTTTGACGAAGATATGCCATTTATTTCAAGGTAGACCCTATTTAATGCTTTCCCATATATTTCTATTTATCGAAGAATATCCCTTAATATCTTCTTAGATGAGTCGGAAGTCAAATTAATTTTAATGCAGTTTTGTTCCAAAGATCAAGTGAATTCTAAAAACACCTTTATAATTGAAATGGGGCAATTTTTGACGAAGATATGGCCATTTATTTCAAGGTAGACCCTATTTAATGCTTTCCATATATTTTCTATTTATCGAAGAATATCCCTTAATATCTTTCTTAGATGAGCCGGAAGTCAAATTATTTTAATGCAGTTTTGTTCCAAAGATCGAATGAATTCTAAAAACACCTTTATAATTGAAATGGGGCAATTTTTGACGAAGATATGGCCATTTATTTCAAGGTAGACCCTATTTAATGCTTTCAATATATTTTCTATTTATCGAATATCCCTTAATATCTTTCTTAGATGAGTCGGAAGTCAAATTATTTTAATGCAGTTTTGTTCCAAAGATCAAGTGAATTCTAAAAACACCTTTATAATTGAAGTGGGGCAATTTTTGACGAAGATATGGCCATTTATTTCAAGGTAGACCATATTTAATGCTTTCCATATATTTTCTATTTATCGAAGAATATCCCTTAATATCTTTTTTAGATGAGTCGGAAGTCAAATTATTTTAATGCAGTTTTGTTCCAAAGATTGAGTGAATTCTAAAAACACCTTTATAATTGAAGTGGGGCAATTTTTGACGAAGATATGGCCATTTATTTCAAGGTAGACCCTATTTAATGCTTTCAATATATTTTCTATTTATCGAATATCCCTTAATATCTTTCTTAGATGAGTCGGAAGTCAAATTATTTTAATGCAGTTTTGTTCCAAAGATCAAGTGAATTCTAAAAACACCTTTATAATTGAAGTGGGGCAATTTTTGACGAAGATATGGCCATTTATTTCAAGGTAGACCATATTTAATGCTTTCCATATATTTTCTATTTATCGAAGAATATCCCTTAATATCTTTCTTAGATGAGTCGGAAGTCAAATTATTTTAATGCAGTTTTGTTCCAAAGATTGAGTGAATTCTAAAAACACCTTTATAATTGAAGTGGGGCAATTTTTGACGAAGATATGGCCATTTATTTCAAGGTAGACCCTATTTAATGCTTTCAATATATTTTCTATTTATCGAATATCCCTTAATATCTTTCTTAGATGAGTCGGAAGTCAAATTATTTTAATGCAGTTTTGTTCCAAAGATCAAGTGAATTCTAAAAACACCTTTATAATTGAAATTGGGCAATTTTAGATGAAGATATGGCCATTTATTTCAAGGTAGACCCTATTTAATGCTTTCCATATATTTTCTATTTATCGAAGAATATCCCTTAATATCTTTCTTAGATGAGTCGGAAGTCAAATTATTTTAATGCAGTTTTGTTCCAAAGATCGAATGAATTCTAAAAACACCTTTATAATTGAAATGGGGCAATTTTTGACGAAGATATGGCCATTTATTTCAAGGTAGACCCTATTTAATGCTTTCCATATATTTTCTATTTATCAAAGAATATCCCTTAATATCTTTCTTAGATGAGTCGGAAGCCAAATTATTTTAATGCAGTTTTGTTCCAAAGATCAAGTGAATTCTAAAAACACCTTTATAATTGAAGTGGGTCAATTTTTGACGAAGATATGGCCATTTATTTCAAGGTAGACCATATTTAATGCTTTCCATATATTTTCTATTTATCGAAGAATATCCCTTAATATCTTTTTTAGATGAGTCGGAAGTCAAATTATTTTAATGCAGTTTTGTTCCAAAGATCAAGTGAATTCTAAAAATACCTTTATAATTGAAATGGGGCAATTTTTGACGAAGATATGGCCATTTATTTCAAGGTAGACCCTATTTAATGCTTTCCGTATGATTTCTATTTATCAAATATCTCTTAATATCTTTCTTAGATGAGTCGGAAGTCAAATTATTTTAATGCAGTTTTGTTCCAAAGATCGAGCGAATTCTAAAAACACCTTTATAATTGAAATGGGGCAATTTTTGACGAAGATATGGCCATTTATTTCAAGGTAGACCCTATTTAATGCTTTCCATATATTTTCTATTTATCAAAGAATATCCCTTAATATCTTTCTTAGATGAGTCGGAAGTCAAATTATTTTAATGCAGTTTTGTTCCAAAGATCAAGCGAATTATAAAAACACCTTTATAATTGAAATTGGGCAATTTTTGACGAGATATGGTCATTTATTTCACGTAGACCCTATTTAATGCTTTCCATATATTTTCTATTTATCGAAGAATATCCCTTAATATCTTTCTTAGATGAGTCGGAAGTCAAATTATTTTAATGCAGTGTTGTTCCAAAGATCAAGCGAATTCTAAAAACACCTTTATAATTGAAATTGGACAATTTTAGATGAAGATATGGCCATTTATTTCAAGGTAGACCCTATTTAATGCTTTCCATATATTTTCTATTTATCGAAGAATATCCCTTAATATCTTTCTTAGATGAGTCGGAAGTCAAATTATTTTAATGCAGTTTTGTTCCAAAGATCAAGTGAATTCTAAAAACATTTCTATAATTGAAATGGGGCAATTTTTGACGAAGATATGGCCATTTATTTCAAGGTAGACCCTATTTAATGCTTTCCATATATTTTCTATTTATCGAAGAATATCCCTTAATATCTTTTTTAGATGAGTCGGAAGTCAAATTATTTTAATGCAGTTTTGTTCCAAAGATCAAGTGAATTCTAAAAACACCTTTATAATTGAAGTGGGGCAATTTTTGACGAAGATATGGCCATTTATTTCAAGGTTGACCCTATTTAATGCTTTCCATATATTTTCTATTTATCGAAGAATATCCCTTAATATCTTTCTTAGATGAGTCGGAAGTCAAATTATTTTAATGCAGTTTTGTTCCAAAGATTGATTGAATTCTAAAAACACCTTTATAATTGAAGTGGGGCAATTTTTGACGAAGATATGGCTATTTATTTCAAGGTAGACCCTATTTAATGCTTTCAATATATTTTCTATTTATCGAATATCCCTTAATATCTTTCTTAGATGAGTCGGAAGTCAAATTATTTTAATGCAGTTTTGTTCCAAAGATCAAGTGAATTCTAAAAACACCTTTATAATTGAAATGGAGCAATTTTAGATGAAGATATGGCCATTTATTTCAAGGTAGACCCTATTTAATGCTTTCCATATATTTTCTATTTACCGAATATCCCTTAATATCTTTCTTAGATGAGTCGGAAGTCAAATTATTTTAATGCAGTTTTGTTCCAAAGATCGAGTGAATTCTAAAAACACCTTTATAATTGAAATGGGGCAATTTTTGACGAAGATATGGCCATTTATTTCAAGGTAGACCCTATTTAATGCTTTCCATATATTTTCTATTTATCAAAGAATCACCCTTAATATCTTTTTTAGATGAGTCGGAAGTCAAATTATTTTAATGCAGTTTTGTTCCAAAGATCAAGTGAATTCTAAAAACACCTTTATAATTGAAATGGGGCAATTTTTGACGAAGATATGGCCATTTATTTCAAGGTAGACCCTATTTAATGCTTTCCGTATATTTTCTATTTATCAAATATCTCTTAATATCTTTCTTAGATGAGTCGGAAGTCAAATTATTTTAATGCAGTTTTGTTTCAAAGATCGAGTGAATTCTAAAAACACCTTTATAATTGAAATGGGGCAATTTTTGACGAAGATATGGCCATTTATTTCAAGGTAGACCCTATTTAATGCTTTCCATATATTTTTTATTTATCGAAGAATATCCCTTAATATGTTTCTTAGATGAGTCGGAAGACAAATTATTTTAATGCAGTTTTGTTCCAAAGATCAAGCGAATTCTAAAAACACCTTTATAATTGATATTGGGCAATTTTTGACGAAGATATAGCCATTTATTTCAAGGTAGACCCTATTTAATGCTTTCCATATATTTTCTATTTATCGAAGAATATCCCTTAATATCTTTCTTAGATGAGTCGGAAGTCAAATTATTTTAATGCAGTTTTGTTCCAAAGATCAAGTGAATTCTAAAAACACCTTTATAATTGAAATGGGGCAATTTTTGACGAAGATATGGCCATTTATTTCAAGGTAGACCCTATTTAATGCTTTCCATATATTTTTTATTTATCGAAGAATATCCCTTAATATCTTTCTTAGATGAGTCGGAAGTCAAATTATTTTAATGCAGTTTTGTTCCAAAGATCAAGCGAATTCTAAAAACACCTTTATAATTGAAATTGGGCAATTTTAGATGAAGATATGGCCATTTATTTCAAGGTAGACCCTATTTAATGCTTTCAATATATTTTCTATTTATCGAATATCCCTTAATATCTTTCTTAGATGAGTCGGAAGTCAAATTATTTTAATGCAGTTTTGTTCCAAAGATCGAGTGAATTCTAAAAACACCTTTATAATTGAAATGCGGCAATTTTTGACGAAGATATGGCCATTTATTTCAAGGTAGACCCTATTTAATGCTTTCAATATATTTTCTATTTATCGAAGAATATCCCTTAATATCTTTCTTAGATGAGTCGGAAGTCAAATTATTT
Organism: Drosophila grimshawi; assembly: GCF_018153295.1. Classification (NCBI taxonomy): domain Eukaryota; kingdom Metazoa; phylum Arthropoda; class Insecta; order Diptera; family Drosophilidae; genus Drosophila; species Drosophila grimshawi. The sequence continues at coordinate 7,332 of NW_025062652.1, read as the reverse complement.
TAATGCAGCTTTGTTCCAAAGATCAAGTGAATTCTAAAAACACCTTTATAATTGAAATGGGGCAATTTTTGACGAAGATATGGCCATTTATTTCAAGGTAGACCCTATTTAATGCTTTCCATATATTTTCTATTTATCGAAGAATATCCCTTAATATCTTTCTTAGATGAGTCGGAAGTCAAATTATTTTAATGCAGTTTTGTTCCAAAGATCAAGTGAATTCAAAAAACACCTTTATAATTGAAATGGGGCAATTTTTGACGAAGATATGGCCATTTATTTCAAGGTAGACCCTATTTAATGCTTTCCATATATTTTCTATTTATCGAAGAATATCCCTTAATATCTTTCTTAGATGAGTCGGAAGTCAAATTATTTTAATGCAGTTTTGTTCCAAAGATCAAGCGAATTCTAAAAACACCTTTATAATTGATGTGGGGAAATTTTTGACGAATATATGGCCATTTATTTCAAGGTTGACCCCATTTAATGCTTTCCATATATTTTCTATTTATCGAAGAATATCCCTTAATATCTTTCTTAGATAACTCGGAAGTCAAATTATTTTAATGCAGTTTTGTTCCAAAGATTGAGTGAATTCTAAAACACCTTTATAATTGAAGTGGGGCAATTTTTGACGAAGATATGGCCATTTATTTCAAGGTAGACCCTATTTAATGCTTTCAATATATTTTCTATTTATCGAATATCCCTTAATATCTTTCTTAGATGAGTCGGCAGTCAAATTATTTTAATGCAGTTTTGTTCCAAAGATCGAGTGAATTCTAAAAACACCTTTATAATTGAAATGGGGCAATTTTTGACGAAGATATGGCCATTTATTTCAAGGTAGACCCTATTTAATGCTTTCAATATATTTTCTATTTATCGAATATCCCTTAATATCTTTCTTAGATGAGTCGGAAATCAAATTATTTTAATGCAGTTTTGTTTCAAAGATCAAGTGAATTCTAAAAACACCTTTATAATTGAAATGGGGCAATTTTTGACGAAGATATGGTCATTTATTTCAAGGTAGACCCTATTTAATGCTTTCCATATATTTTCTATTTATCGAAGAATATCCCTTAATATCTTTCTTAGATGAGTCGGAAGTCAAATTATTTTAATGCAAATTTGTTTCAAAGATCAAGTGAATTCTAAAAACACCTTTATAATTGAAATGGGGCAATTTTTGACGAAGATATGGCCATTTATTTCAAGGTAGACCCTATTTAATGCTTTCCATATATTTTCTATTTATCGAAGAATATCCCTTAATATCTTTCTTAGATGAGTCGGAAGTCAAATTATTTTAATGCAGTTTTGTTCCAAAGATCAAGCGAATTCTAAAAACACCTTTATAATTGAAATTGGGCAATTTTAGATGAAGATATGGCCATTTATTTCAAGGTAGACCCTATTTAATGCTTTCCATATATTTTCTATTTATCGAATATCCCTTAATATCTTTCTTAGATGAGTCGGAAGTCAAATTATTTTAATGCAGTTTTGTTCCAAAGATCGAGTGAATTCTAAAAACACCTTTATAATTGAAATGGGGCAATTTTTGACGAAGATATGGCCATTTATTTCAAGGTAGACCCTATTTAATGCTTTCCATATATTTTCTATTTATCAAAGAATATCCCTTAATATCTTTCTTAGATGAGTCGGAAGTCAAATTATTTTAATGCAGTTTTGTTTCAAAGATCAAGTGAATTCTAAAAACACCTTTATAATTGAAATGGGGCAATTTTTGACGAAGATATGGCCATTTATTTCAAGGTAGACCCTATTTAATGCTTTCCATATATTTTCTATTTATCGAAGTATATCCCTTAATATCTTTCTTAGATGAGTCGGAAGTCAAATTATTTTAATGCAGTTTTGTTTCAAAGATCAAGTGAATTCTAAAAACACCTTTATAATTGAAATGGGGCAATTTTTGACGAAGATATGGCCATTTATTTCAAGGTAGACCCCATTTAATGCTTTCCATATATTTTCTATTTATCGAAGAATATCCCTTAATATCTTTTTAGATGAGTCGGAAGTCAAATTATTTTAATGCAGTTTTGTTCCAAAGATCAAGTGAATTCTAAAAACACCTTTATAATTGAAATGGGGCAATTTTTGACGAAGATATGGCCATTTATTTCAAGGTAGACCCTATTTAATGCTTTCAATATATTTTCTATTTATCGAAGAATATCCCTTAATATCTTTCTTAGATGAGTCGGAAGTCAAATTATTTTAATGCAGTTTTGTTCCAAAGATTAAGTGAATTCTAAAAACACCTATATAATTGAAGTGGGGCAGTTTTTGACAAAGATATGGCCATTTATTTCAAGGTAGACCATATTTAATGCTTTCCATATATTTTCTATTTATCGAAGAATATCCCTTAATATCTTTTAAGATGAGTCGGAAGTCAAATTATTTTAATGCAGTTTTGTTTCAAAGATTAAGCGAATTCTAAAAACACCTCTATAATTGAAGTGGGGCAATTTTTGACGAAGATATGGCCATTTATTTCAAGGTAGACCCTATTTAATGCTTTCAATATATTTTCTATTTATCGAATATCCCTTAATATCTTTCTTAGATGAGTCGGAAGTCAAATTATTTTAATGCAGTTTTGTTCCAAAGATCGAGTGAATTCTAAAAACACCTTTATAATTGAAATGGGGCAATTTTTTGACGAAGATATGGCCATTTATTTCAAGGTTGACCCTATTTAATGCTTTCCATATATTTTCTATTTATCGAAGAATATCCCTTAATATCTTTCTTAGATGAGTCGGAAGTCAAATTATTTTAATGCAGTTTTGTTCCAAAGATTGAGTGAATTCTAAAACCACCTTTACAATTGAAATTGGGCAATTTTAGATGAAGATATGGCCATTTATTTCAAGGTTGACCCAATTTAATGCTTTCCATATATTTTCTATTTATCGAAGAATATCCATTAATATATTTCTTAGATGGGTCGGAAGTCAAATTATTTTAATGCAGTTTTGTTCCAAAGATCAAGTGAATTCTAAAAACACCTTTATAATTGAAATGGGGCAATTTTTTGACGAAGATATGGCCATTTATTTCAAGGTAGACCCTATTTAATGCTTTCCATATATTTTCTATTTATCGAAGAATATCCCTTAATATCTTTCTTAGATGAGTCGGAAGTCAAATTATTTTAATGCAGTTTTGTTTCAAAGATCAAGTGAATTCTAAAAAACACCTTTATAATTGAAATGGGGCAATTTTTGACGAAGATATGGCCATTTATTTCAAGGTTGACCCTATTTAATGCTTTCCATATATTTTCTATTTATCGAAGAATATCCCTTAATATCTTTCTTAGATGAGTCGGAAGTCAAATTATTTTAATGCAGTTTTGTTCCAAAGATTGAGTGAATTCTAAAAACACCTATATAATTGAAGTGGGGCAGTTTTTGACAAAGATATGGCCATTTATTTCAAGGTAGACCATATTTAATGCTTTCCATATATTTTCTATTTATCGAAGAGTATCCCTTAAGATCTTTTAAGATGAGTCGGAAGTCAAATTATTTTTAATGCAGTTTTGTTTCAAAGATTAAGCGAATTCTAAAAACACCTTTATAATTGAAGTGGGGCAATTTTTGACGAAGATATGGCCATTTATTTCAAGGTAGACCCTATTTAATGCTTTCAATATATTTTCTATTTATCGAATATCTCTTAATATCTTTCTTAGATGAGTCGGAAGTCAAATTATTTTAATGCAGTTTTGTTCCAAAGATCAAGTGAATTCTAAAAACACCTTTATAATTGAAATGGGGCAATTTTTGACGAAGATATGGCCATTTATTTCAAGGTTGACCCTATTTAATGCTTTCCATATATTTTCTATTTATCGAAGAATATCCCTTAATATCTTTCTTAGATGAGTCGGAAGTCAAATTATTTTAATGCAGTTTTGTTCCAAAGATCGAGCGAATTTTCAAAACACTTTTATAATTGAAATGGGACAATTTTTGACGAAGATATGGCCATTTATTTCAAGGTAGACCCTATTTAATGCTTTCCATATATTTTCTATTTATCGGAGAATATCCCTTAATATCTTTCTTAGATGAGTCGGAAGTCAAATTATTTTAATGCAGTTTTGTTCCAAAGATCAAGTGAATTCTAAAAACACCTTTATAATTGAAATGGGGCAATTTTTGACGAAGATATGGCCATTTATTTCAAGGTTGACCCCTATTTAATGCTTTCCATATATTTTCTATTTATCGAAGAATATCCCTTAATATCTTTCTTAGATGAGTCGGAAGTCAAATTATTTTAATGCAGTTTTGTTCCAAAGATCAAGTGAATTCTAAAACCACCTTTATAATTGAAATTGGGCAGTTTTTTACGAAGATATGGCCACTTTTTCAGGTAGACCCTATTTAATGCTTTCCATATATTTTCTATTTTATCGAAGAATATCCCTTAATATCTTTCTTTAGATGAAGTCGGAAGTCAAATTATTTTAATGCAGTTTTGTTCCAAAAGATCAAGCGAATTCTAAAAACACCTTTATAATTGAAATTGGGCAATTTTTGACGAAGATATGGCCATTTATTTCAAGGTAGACCCTATTTAATGCTTTCCATATATTTTCTATTTATCGAAGAATATCCCTTAATATCTTTCTTAGATGAGTCGGAGGTCAAATTATTTTAATGCAGTTTTGTTCCAAAGATCAAGTGAATTCTAAAAACACCTTTATAATTGAAATTGGACAATTTTAGATGAAGATATGGCCATTTATTTCAAGGTAGACCCTATTTAATGCTTTCCATATATTTTCTATTTATCGAAGAATATCCCTTAATATCTTTCTTAGATGAGTCGGAAGTCAAATTATTTTAATGCAGTTTTGTTCCAAAGATCAAGTGAATTCTAAAAACACTTCTATAATTGAAATGGGGCAATTTTTGACGAAGATATGGCCATTTATTTCAAGGTAGACCCTATTTAATGCTTTCCATATATTTTCTATTTATCGAAGAATATCCCTTAATATCTTTTTTAGATGAGTCGGAAGTCAAATTATTTTAATGCAGTTTTGTTCCAAAGATCAAGTGAATTCTAAAAACACCTTTATAATTGAAGTGGGGCAATTTTTGACGAAGATATGGCCATTTATTTCAAGGTTGACCCTATTTAATGCTTTCCATATATTTTCTATTTATCGAAGAATATCCCTTAATATCTTTCTTAGATGAGTCGGAAGTCAAATTATTTTATAGCAGTTTTGTTCCAAAGATTGAGTGAATTCTAAAAACACCTTTATAATTGAAGTGGGGCAATTTTTGACGAAGATATGGCTATTTATTTCAAGGTAGACCCTTTTAATGCTTTCAATATATTTTCTATTTATCGAATATCCCTTAATATCTTTCTTAGATGAGTCGGAAGTCAAATTATTTTAATGCAGTTTTGTTCCAAAGATCGAGTGAATTCTAAAAACAGCTTTATAATTGAAATGGAGCAATTTTAGATGAAGATATGGCCATTTATTTCAAGGTAGACCCTATTTAATGCTTTCCATATATTTTCTATTTATCGAATATCCCTTAATATCTTTCTTAGATGAGTCGGAAGTCAAATTATTTTAATGCAGTTTTGTTCCAAAGATCGAGTGAATTCTAAAAACACCTTTATAATTGAAATGGGGCAATTTTTGACGAAGATATGGCCATTTATTTCAAGGTAGACCCTATTTAATGCTTTCCATATATTTTCTATTTATCAAAGAATATCCCTTAATATCTTTTTTAGATGAGTCGGAAGTCAAATTATTTTAATGCAGTTTTGTTCCAAAGATCAAGTGAATTCTAAAAACACCTTTATAATTGAAATGGGGCAATTTTTGACGAAGATATGGCCATTTATTTCAAGGTAGACCCTATTTAATGCTTTCCGTATATTTTCTATTTATCAAATATCTCTTAATATCTTTCTTAGATGAGTCGGAAGTCAAATTATTTTAATGCAGTTTTGTTTCAAAGATCGAGTGAATTCTAAAAAACACCTTTATAATTGAAATGGGGCAATTTTTGACGAAGATATGGCCATTTATTTCAAGGTAGACCCTATTTAATGCTTTCCATATATTTTTTTATTTATCGAAGAATATCCCTTAATATGTTTCTTAGATGAGTCGGAAGACAAATTATTTTAATGCAGTTTTGTTCCAAAGATCAAGCGAATTCTAAAAACACCTTTATAATTGATATTGGGCAATTTTTGACGAAGATATAGCCATTTATTTCAAGGTAGACCCTATTTAATGCTTTCCATATATTTTCTATTTATCGAAGAATATCCCTTAATATCTTTCTTAGATGAGTCGGAAGTCAAATTATTTTAATGCAGTTTTGTTCCAAAGATCAAGTGAATTCTAAAAACACCTTTATAATTGAAATGGGGCAATTTTTGACGAAGATATGGCCATTTATTTCAAGGTAGACCCTATTTAATGCTTTCCATATATTTTTTATTTATCGAAGAATATCCCTTAATATCTTTCTTAGATGAGTCGGAAGTCAAATTATTTTAATGCAGTTTTGTTCCAAAGATCAAGCGAATTCTAAAAACACCTTTATAATTGAAATTGGGCAATTTTAGATGAAGATATGGCCATTTATTTCAAGGTAGACCCTATTTAATGCTTTCAATATATTTTCTATTTATCGAATATCCCTTAATATCTTTCTTAGATGAGTCGGAAGTCAAATTATTTTAATGCAGTTTTGTTCCAAAAGATCGAGTGAATTCTAAAAACACCTTTATAATTGAAATGCGGCAATTTTTGACGAAGATATGGCCATTTATTTCAAGGTAGACCCTATTTAATGCTTTCAATATATTTTCTATTTATCAAAGAATATCCCTTAATATCTTTCTTAGATGAGTCGGAAGTCAAATTATTTTAATGCAGCTTTGTTCCAAAGATCAAGTGAATTCTAAAAACACCTTTATAATTGAAATGGGGCAATTTTTGACGAAGATATGGCCATTTATTTCAAGGTAGACCCTATTTAATGCTTTCCATATATTTTCTATTTATCGAAGAATATCCCTTAATATCTTTCTTAGATGAGTCGGAAGTCAAATTATTTTAATGCAGTTTTGTTCCAAAGATCAAGTGAATTCAAAAACACCTTTATAATTGAAATGGGGCAATTTTTGACGAAGATATGGCCATTTATTTCAAGGTAGACCCTATTTAATGCTTTCCATATATTTTCTATTTATCGAAGAATATCCCTTAATATCTTTCTTAGATGAGTC